>NC_092762.1:89545575-89790575 GCF_047496795.1 Chiloscyllium punctatum | reverse complement strand
CTCTCCCCCTTCACACACACACACTCACACACACACTCTCTCCCTCTTCACACACACACACTCTCCCCCTTCACGCACACAAACACAGTCTCTCCCCTTCACACACGCACACACACACAAACACACTCTCTCCCCCTTCACACACACACTCTCTCCCCCTTCACACACACACAAATACACTCTCTCCCCCTTCACACACACACACTCACACACACACTCTCTCCCTCTTCACACACACACACTCTCCCCCTTCACGCACACAAACACAGTCTCTCCCCCTTCGCACACACACACACACACACAAACACACTCTCTCCCCCTTCACACACACACTCTCTCCCACTTCACACACACACACACACACACACACTCTCTCCCCCTTCACACACACACACACACACACAAACACACTCTCTCCCCCTTCACACACACACTCTCTCCCCCTTCACACACACACACACAAACACACTCTCTCCCCCTTCACGCACACAAACACAGTCTCTCCCCTTCACACACGCACACACACAAACACACTCTCTCCCCCTTCACACACGCACACAAAAACACACTCTCTCCCCCTTCACACACGCACACACACACACACACTCTCTCCCTTCACACACACACACACACAAACACACTCTCTCCCCCTTCGCACACACACACACACACACAAACACACTCTCTCCCCCTTCACACACACACACACACACACTCTCCCCCTTCGCACACACTCACACACACAAACACACTCTCTCCCCCTTCACACACACACTCTCTCCCCCTTCACACACACACACACACACACACACACACTCTCTCCCCCTTCACACACACAAACGCACTCTCTCACCCTTCACACACACAAACACACTCTCTCCCCCTTCACACACACACACACACAAACACACTCTCACCCCCTTCACACACACACCCACACACACAAAAACAACACTCTCTCCCCCTTAACACACACACACACACTCTCCCCTTTCACCCACACAAACACACTCTCTCCCCCTTCACCCACACTCACACACAAACACACTCTCTCCACCTTCACACACACACACACAAACACACTCTCTCCCCATTCACACACACACACTCTCCCCCTTCACACACACACACACACACACACACTCTCCCCTTCACACACACACACACCCACTCCACCTTCACACACACAGACACACACACACAAACACACACTCTCCCCCTTCACACACACACACACACACTCTCCCCCTTCACATGCACACACACACTCCCCCTTCACACACACAGACACACACACACAAACACACTCTCTCCCACTTCACACAGACACACACTCTCTCCCCCTTCACACACACACAAATACACTCTCTCCCCCTTCACACACACACACAAACACACTCTCTCCCCCTTCACACACGCACACAAAAACACACTCTCTCCCCCTTCACACACACACACACACACACTCTCTCCCCCTTCACACACACACACGCACAAACACACTCTCTCCCCCTTTACACACACACACACACGGACAAACACACTCTCTCCCTCTTCACACACACACACACTCTCTCCCCCTTCACCCACAAACACACACACAAACACACTCTCTCCCCCTTCACACACACACCCAAGCACACTCTCTCCCCCTTCACACACACACAAACACACACTCTCTCCTACTTCACACACACACACACACACACACTCTCTCCTACTTCACACACACACACACATACACACTCTCCCCCTTCGCACACACACAAACACACTCTCTCCCACTTCACACACAAACACACACACACTCTCTCCCCGTTCACGCACACACACACACACTCTCTCCCCCTTCACACACACACACACACTCTCTCCCCTTCACACACACACACAAACACACTCTCTCCCCCTTCACACACACACCCACACACACAAAAACAACACTCTCTCCCCCTTCACAAACACACACACTCTCTCCCCCTTCACCCACACACACACAAACACACTCTCTCCCACTTCACCCACACACACACAAACACGCTCTCTCCCCCTTCACACACACACACAAACACACTCTCTCCCTTACACACACACAGACACAAAAACACACTCTCTCCCCCTTCACACACACACACACACACACACAAACACACTCTCTCCCCCTTCACACACACATACACTCTCTCCCCCTTCACACACACACACACACACACACACACACACACTCTCCCCTACACACACACACACAAACACACTCTCTCCCTCTTCACACACACACACACACACACATACACACTCTCTCCCCCTTTACACACACACACACAAACACGCTCTCTCCCCCTTCACACACACACACAAACACACTCTCTCCCCTACACACACACACACAAACACAAACACACTCTCTCCCCTCCACACACACACACACACACACACAAACACACTCTCTCCCCCTTCACACACACACACTCTCTCCCCCTTCACCCACAAACACACACACAAACACACTCTCTCCTTCTTGACACACACACACACACGCACAAACACACTCTCTCCCCCTTTACACACACACACACACGGACAAACACACTCTCTCCCCCTTCACACACACACACACTCTCTCCCCCTTCACCCACAAACACACACACAAACACACTCTCTCCCCCTTCACCCACACACACACAAACACACTCTCTCCCCCTTCACACACACACCCAAACACACTCTCTCCCCCTTCACACACACACAAACACACACTCTCTCCTACTTCACACACACACAAACACACACTCTCTCCTACTTCACACACACACACACACACACACACACACACACACACTCTCTCTCCCCCTTCACCCACAAACACACACACAAACACACTCTCTCCCCCTTCACCCACACACACACAAACACACTCTCTCCCCCTTCACACACACACCCAAACACACTCTCTCCCCTTCACACACACACACAAACACACTCTCTCCCCCTTCACACACACACAAACACACACTCTCTCCCCCTTCACACACACACACACAAACACACTTTCTCAACCTTCACATACACACACACACACACACAAACACACTCTCTCCCCCTTCACACACACAAACACACTCACTCCCCCTTCACACACACACACACACACACACACAAACACACTCTCTCCCCTACACACAGACACACAAGCACAAACACACTCTCTCCCCCTTCACACACACACACAAAAACACACTCTCTCCCCCTTCACACACACACACACAAACACACTCTCTCCCCCTTCACTCACACAAACACACTCTCTCCCCTTCACACACACACGCACACACACACTCTCTCCCCTTTCACACACACACAAACACATTCTCTCCCCCTTCGTACACACACACACACACACACACACTCTCCCCCTTCGCACACGCACACACACACATACAACACTCTCTCCCCCTTCTCACACACACACACACACACACAAACACACTCTCTCCCCCTTCACCCACACAAACACACTCTCTCCCCCTTCACACACACACACACTCTCTCCCCCTTCACCCACAAACACACACACAAACACACTCTCTCCTTCTTGACACACACACACACACACACGCACAAACACACTCTCTCCCCCTTTACACACACACACACACGGACAAACACACTCTCTCCCCCTTCACACACACACACACTCTCTCCCCCTTCACCCACAAACACACACACAAACACACTCTCTCCCCCTTCATCCACACACACACAAACACACTCTCTCCCCCTTCACACACACACCCAACAACACTCTCTCCCCCTTCACACACACACAAACACACACTCTCTCCTACTTCACACACACACACACACACACACACTCTCTCTCCCCCTTCACCCACACACACACACACAAACACACTCTCTCCCCCTTCACACACACACCCAAACACACTCTCTCCCCCTTCACACACACACACACACACACTCTCTCCCCCTTCACACACACACACACACACAAACACACTTTCTCAACCTTCACATACACACACACACACACACAAACACACTCTCTCCCCCTTCACACACACAAGCACACTCACTCCCCCTTCACACACACACACACACACACACACACACACACAAACACACTCTCTCCCCTACACACAGACACACAAACACAAACACACTCTCTCCCCCTTCACACACACACACAAACACACTCTCTCCCCCTTCACACACACACACACACACACGCACGCACGCACAAACACACTCTCTCCCCCTTTACACACACACACACACGGACAAACACACTCTCTCCCCCTTCACACACACACACACTCTCTCCCCCTTCACCCACAAACACACACACAAACACACTCTCTCCCCTTCACCCACACACACACAAACACACTCTCTCCCCCTTCACACACACACCCAAACACACTCTCTCCCCCTTCACACACACACACAAACACACTCTCTCCCCCTTCACAAACACACTCTCTCCCCCTTCACACACACACACACACGCAAACACACTCTCTCCCCCTTCACACACACACACACACAAACACACTTTCTCCCCCTTCACACACACACACACACACTCTCTCCCACTTCACACACACACACACACACACACACTCTCTCTCTCCCCCTTCACACACACACACACACACAAACACACTCTCTCCCCCTTCACACACACACACACTCTCTCCCCCTTCACACACACACACAAACACACTCTCTCCCCCTTCACACACACATACACTCTCTCCCCCTTCACACACACACACACACACACATACACACTCTCTCCCCCTTTACACACACACACACAAACACGCTCTCTCCCCCTTCACACACACACACAAACACACTCTCTCCCCTACACACACACACACAAACACAAACACACTCTCTCCCCTCCACACACACACACACACACACACAAAAACACACTCTCTCCCCCTTCACACACACACACTCTCTCCCCCTTCACCCACAAACACACACACAAACACACTCTCTCCTTCTTGACACACACACACACACGCACAAACACACTCTCTCCCCCTTTACACACACGGACAAACACACTCTCTCCCCCTTCACACACACACACACTCTCTCCCCCTTCACCCACAAACACACACACAAACACACTCTCTCCCCCTTCACCCACACACACACAAACACACTCTCTCCCCCTTCACACACACACCCAAACACACTCTCTCCCCCTTCACACACACACAAACACACACTCTCTCCTACTTCACACACACACAAACACACACTCTCTCCTACTTCACACACACACACACACACACACACTCTCTCTCCCCCTTCACCCACAAACACACACACAAACACACTCTCTCCCCCTTCACCCACACACACACAAACACACTCTCTCCCCCTTCACACACACACCCAAACACACTCTCTCCCCTTCACACACACACACAAACACACTCTCTCCCCCTTCACACACACACAAACACACACTCTCTCCCCCTTCACACACACACACACAAACACACTTTCTCAACCTTCACATACACACACACACACACAAACACACTCTCTCCCCCTTCACACACACAAACACACTCACTCCCCCTTCACACACACACACACACACACACACACACACACAAACACACTCTCTCCCCTACACACAGACACACAAGCACAAACACACTCTCTCCCCCTTCACACACACACACAAAAACACACTCTCTCCCCCTTCACACACACACACACAAACACACTCTCTCCCCCTTCACTCACACAAACACACTCTCTCCCCTT
Organism: Chiloscyllium punctatum; assembly: GCF_047496795.1. Classification (NCBI taxonomy): domain Eukaryota; kingdom Metazoa; phylum Chordata; class Chondrichthyes; order Orectolobiformes; family Hemiscylliidae; genus Chiloscyllium; species Chiloscyllium punctatum. The sequence goes on along the minus strand of NC_092762.1, from coordinate 89,784,758 downwards.
TCACACACACACAAACACATTCTCTCCCCCTTCGTACACACACACACACACACATACAACACTCTCTCCCCCTTCTCACACACACACACACACACACAAACACACTCTCTCCCCCTTCACCCACACAAACACACTCTCTCCCCCTTCACACACACACACACTCTCTCCCCCTTCACCCACAAACACACACACAAACACACTCTCTCCTTCTTGACACACACACACACACACGCACAAACACACTCTCTCCCCCTTTACACACACACACACACGGACAAACACACTCTCTCCCCCTTCACACACACACACACTCTCTCCCCCTTCACCCACAAACACACACACAACACACACTCTCTCCCCTTCACCCACACACACACAAACACACTCTCTCCCCCTTCACACACACACACAAACACACTCTCTCCCCTTTCACACACACACACACACACACACACACACACACACACACACACACACGCAAACACACTCTCTCCCCCTTCACACACACACACACACAAACACACTTTCTCCCCCTTCACACACACACACACACTCTCTCCCACTTCACACACACACACACACACACACACACACACTCTCTCTCTCCCCCTTCACACACACACACACACACACACACACTCTCTCTCTCTCCCCCTTCACACACACACACACACACACACACACTCTCTCTCTCTCCCCCTTCACACACACACACACACACAAACACAAACACACTCTCTCCCCCTTCACTCACACAAACACACTCTCTCCCCTTCACACACACACGCGCACACACACTCTCTCCCCTTTCACACACACACAAACACATTCTCTCCCCCTTCGTACACACACACACACACACACACACACACACACTCTCCCCCTTCGCACACGCACACACACACATACAACACTCTCTCCCCCTTCACACACACACACAAACACACTCTCTCCCCCTTCACCCACACAAACACACTCTCTCCCCATTCACACACACACTCTCTCCCCCTTCACACACACACACTCTCCCCCTTCACACACACAAACACACACTCTCCCCCTTCACACACACACACACACTCACACTCTCCCCCTTCACGCACACACACACACTCCCCCTTCACACACACAGACACACACACACAAACACACTCTCTCCCACTTCACAAACACACACTCACACACACTCTCTCCCCCTTCACACACACACAAATACACTCTCTCCCTCTTCACACACACAAACACACTCTCTCCCCCTTCACACACACACACACACACACTCTCTCCCCCTTCACACACACACTCTCCCCCTTCACATGCACACACACACACTCCCCCTTCACACACACAGACACACACACACAAACACACTCTCTCCCACTTCACACACACACACTCTCTCCCCCTTCACACACACACACACACACTCTTTCCCCCTTCACACACACACACACACACACTCTCTCCCCCTTCACACACACACACACACACACACTCTCTCCCCCTTCACACACACTCACACACACACTCTCTCCCCCTTCACACACACACACACTCTCCCCCTTCACAAACACACACACACACTCTTGATTAGATTAGATTACTTACAGTGTGGAAACAGGCCCTTCGGCCCAACAAGTCCACACCGCCACGCCGAAGCGTAACCCACCCATACCCCTACATCTACATCTACATTTACATTTACCCCTTACCTAACACTATGGGCAATTTAGAATGACCAATTCACCTGACCTGCACATCTTTGGACTGTGGGAGGAAACCGGAGCACCCGGAGGAAACCCACGCAGACACGGGGAGAACGTGCAAACTCCACACAGTCAGTCGCCTGAGGCGGGAATTGAACCCGGGTCTCAGGCGCTGTGAGGCAGCAGTGCTAACCACTGTGCCACCGTGCCGCCCATGTGTGAAGGGGGAGAGAGTGTGTTTGCGTGTGTGTGTGTGTGTGTGAAGGGGGAGAGAGTGTGTTTGCGTGTGTGTGTGTGTGTGTGTGAAGGGGGAGAGAGTGTGTTTGTGTGTGTGTGTAAAGGGGGAGAGAGTGTGTTTGTGTGTGTGTGTGAAGGGGGAGACACACACACACAAACACACTCTCTCCCCCTTCACACACACACACACAAAAACACACTCTCTCCCCCTTCACACACACACACAAACACACTCTCTCCCCCTTTACACACACACACACGGACAAACACACTCTCTCCCCCCCTCCCCCTCTCCCCCTTCACACACCCACACACACACGCAAACACACTCTCTCCCCCTTCACACACACGCACTCTCTCCCCCTTCACACACACACACACACACACACACACACTCTCTCCCACTTCTCACACACACACACACACTCTCCCCCTTCACACACACACAAATACACTCTCTCCTCCTTCACACTCACACACACACTCTCTCCCCCTTCACACACACACTCTCTCCCCCTTCACACGCACACACTCACACACACACTCTCTCCCCCTTCACACACACACACACACACACTCTCCCCTTTCACGCACACAAACACAGTCTCTCCCCTTCACACACGCACACACACACACACACACTCTCCCCCTTCACACACACACACACAAACACACTCTCTCGCCCTTCGCACACACACACACACACAAACACACTCTCTCCCCCTTCGCACACACACACACACACAAACACACTCTCTCCCCCTTCACACACACACACACACACTCTCCCCCTTCGCACACACTCACACACACAAACACACTCTCTCCCCCTTCACACACACACTCTCTCCCACTTCACACACACACATACACACACTCTCTCCCCCTTCACACACACACACACACACTCTCTCCCCCTTCACCCACAAACACACACACAAACACACTCTCTCCCCCTTCACACACACAAACACACTCTCTCCCCCTTCACACACACACACACAAACACACTCTCTCCCCCTTCACGCACACACACAAACACACTCTTACCCCCTTCACACACACACCCACACACACAAAAACAACACTCTCTCCCCCTTAACACACACACACACACTCTCCCCTTTCACCCACACAAACACACTCTCTCCCCCTTCACCCACACACACACACAAACACACTCTCTCCCCATTCACACACACACTCTCCCCCTTCACACACACACACACACACTCTCCTCCTTCACACACACACACACCCACTCCCGCTTCACACACACAGACACACACACACAAACACACACTCTCCCCCTTCACACACACACACACTCTCCCCCTTCACATGCACACACACACACTCCCCCTTCACACACACAGACACACACACACACACAAACACACTCTCTCCCCCTTCACGCACACACACAAACACACTCTTACCCCCTTCACACACACACCTACACACACAAAAACAACACTCTCTCACCCTTAACACACACACACACTCTCCCCTTTCACCCACACAAACACACTCTCTCCCCCTTCACACACACACTCTCTCCCCCTTCACACACACACACACACACTCTCTCCCCCTTCACACACACACACACACACAAACACACTCTCTCCCCCTTCACGCACACACACAAACACACTCTTACCCCCTTCACACACACACACACACAAACACACTCTCTCCCGCTTCACACACACACACACACAAACACACTCTCTCCCCCTTCACGCACACACACACACACTCTCTCCCCTCGACACACACACACACACAAAAACAACACTCTCTCCCCCTTAACACACACACACACACTCTCCCCTTTCACCCACACAAACACACTCTCTCCCCCTTCACCCACACACACACACAAACACACTCTCTCCCCATTCACACACACACTCTCCCCCTTCACACACACACACACACACTCTCCCCCTTCACACACACACACACCCACTCCCCCTTCACATGCACACACACACACTCCCCCTTCACACACACAGACACACACACACAAACACTCTCTCTCCCACTTCACACACACACACTCTCTCCCCTTTCACACACACACAAACACATTCTCTCCCCCTTCATACACACACACACACACACACACACACACTCTCCCCCTTCGCACACACTCACACACACAAACACACTCTCTCCCACTTCACACACACACTCTCTCCCACTTCACACACACACATACAACACTCTCTCCCCCTTCACAAACACACACACACACAAACACACTCTCTCCCCCTTCACACACACAAACACACTCTCTCCCCCTTCACACACACACACACAAACACACTCTCTCCACCTTCACACACACAAACACACTCTCTCCCACTTCACACACACACACTCTCCCCCTTCACACACACAAACACACACTCTCCCCCTTCACACACACACACACTCACACTCTCCCCTTTCACGCACACACACACACTCCCCCTTCACACACACAGACACACACACACAAACACACACTCTCCCCCTTCACACACACACACACTCACACTCTCCCCTTTCACGCACACACACACACTCCCCCTTCACACACACACAAACACACTCTCTCCCCCTTCACACACACACAAATACACTCTCTCCCTCTTCACACACACAAACACACTCTCTCCCCCTTCACACACACACACATACACTCTCTCCCCCTTCACTCACACACGCACACACTCTCTCCCCCTTCACACACACACACACTCACACACACACTCTCTCCCCGTTCACACACACACACACTCCCCCCCTTCACAAACACACACACACACTCTCTCCCCCTTCACACACACACACAAACACACTCTCTCCCCCTTCACACACACACACAAAAACACACTCTCTCCCCCTTCACACACACACACAAAAACACACTCTCTCCCCCTTCACACACACACACACACACGCACAAACACACTCTCTCCCCCTTTACACACACACACACGGACAAACACACTCTCTCCCCCTTCACACACACACACACGCAAACACACTCTCTCCCCCTTCACACACACGCACTCTCTCCCCCTTCACACACACACACACACTCTCTCCCACTTCACACACGCACACACACTCTCTCCCCCTTCACACACACACAAATACACTCTCTCCCCCTTCACACACACACACACACTCTCTCCCCCTTCACACACACACACACACACACTCTCTCCCCCTTCACACACACACTCTCTCCCCCTTCACACACACACACTCACACACACACTCTCTCCCCCTTCACACACACACACATACACACTCTCCCCCTTCACACACACACACTCACACACACACTCTCTCCCCCTTCACACACACACACACTCTCCCCCTTCACGCACACAAACACAGTCTCTCCCCTTCACACACGCACACACACACACACACTCTCCCCCTTCACACACGCACACACACACAAACACACTCTCTCCCCCTTCACACACACACACACACTCTCTCCCCCTTCACACACACACAAATACACTCTCTCCCCATTCACACACACACACACACTCTCTCCCCCTTCACACACACACACACACACTCTCTCCCCCTTCACACACACACACTCACACACACACTCTCTCCCCCTTCACACACACACACACACTCTCCCCCTTCACACACACTCACACACACACTCTCTCCCCCTTCACACACTCACACACACACACACACTCTCCCCCTTCACGCACACAAACACAGTCTCTCCCCTTCACACACGCACACACACACACACACTCTCCCCCTTCACACACGCACACACACTCTCCCCCTTCACACACTCACACACACACACACACACTCTCTCCCACTTCACACACACACATACACACACTCTCTCCCCCTTCACACACACACACACACTCTCTCCCCCTTCACCCACAAACACACACAAACACACTCTCTCCCCCTTCACACACACAATCACACTCTCTCCCCCTTCACACACACACACACACAAACACACTCTCTCCCCCTTCACGCACACACACAAACACACTCTTACCCCCTTCACACACACACCCATACACACAAAAACAACACTCTCTCCCCCTTAACACACACACACACACTCTCCCCTTTCACCCACACAAACACACTCTCTCCCCCTTCACCCACACACACACACAAACACACTCTCTCCACCTTCACACACACACACACAAACACACTCTCTCCCCATTCACACACACACACTCTCCTCCTTCACACACACACACACACACACACACTCTCCCCCTTCACACACACACACCCACTCCCCCTTCACACACACAGACACACACACACAAACACACACTCTCCCCCTTCACACACACACACACACTCTCCCCCTTCACATGCACACACACACACTCCCCCTTCACACACACAGACACACACACACAAACACACTCTCTCCCACTTCACACACACAATCACACTCTCTCCCCCTTCACACACACACACACACAAACACACTCTCTCCCCCTTCACGCACACACACAAACACACTCTTACCCCCTTCACACACACACCCATACACACAAAAACAACACTCTCTCCCCCTTAACACACACACACACACACTCTCCCCCTTCACACACACTCACACACACACTCTCTCCCCCTTCACACACTCACACACACACACACACACTCTCCCCCTTCACGCACACAAACACAGTCTCTCCCCTTCACACACGCACACACACACACACACTCTCCCCCTTCACACACGCACACACACTCTCCCCCTTCACACACTCACACACACACACACACACTCTCTCCCACTTCACACACACACATACACACACTCTCTCCCCCTTCACACACACACACACACACTCTCTCCCCCTTCACCCACAAACACACACAAACACACTCTCTCCCCCTTCACACACACAATCACACTCTCTCCCCCTTCACACACACACACACACAAACACACTCTCTCCCCCTTCACGCACACACACAAACACACTCTTACCCCCTTCACACACACACCCATACACACAAAAACAACACTCTCTCCCCCTTAACACACACACACACACTCTCCCCTTTCACCCACACAAACACACTCTCTCCCCCTTCACCCACACACACACACAAACACACTCTCTCCCCATTCACACACACACACTCTCCTCCTTCACACACACACACACACACACACACTCTCCCCCTTCACACACACACACCCACTCCCCCTTCACACACACAGACACACACACACAAACACACACTCTCCCCCTTCACACACACACACACACTCTCCCCCTTCACATGCACACACACACACTCCCCCTTCACACACACAGACACACACACACAAACACACTCTCTCCCACTTCACACACACAATCACACTCTCTCCCCCTTCACACACACACACACACAAACACACTCTCTCCCCCTTCACGCACACACACAAACACACTCTTACCCCCTTCACACACACACCCATACACACAAAAACAACACTCTCTCCCCCTTAACACACACACACACACTCTCCCCTTTCACCCACACAAACACACTCTCTCCCCCTTCACCCACACACACACACAAACACACTCTCTCCACCTTCACACACACACACACAAACACACTCTCTCCCCATTCACACACACACACTCTCCCCCTTCACACACACACACACACACACACACACACACTCTCCCCCTTCGCACACACACACACACACACAAACACACTATCTCTCCCCTTCACACATACACTCTCTCCCCCTTCACACACACACACACACACACACACTCTCTCCCCCTTCACACACACACACTCTCTCCCCCTTCACACACACACACAAACACACTCTCTCCCCCTTCACACACACACACAAACATACTCTCTCCCCCTTCACACACACACCCACACACACAAAAACAACACTCTCTCCCCCTTCACACACACACACACACACTCTCTCCCCCTTCACACACACACACTCTCTCCCCCTTCACACACACACACACACACACTCTCTCCCCCTTCACACACACACAAATACACTCTCTCCCCCTTCACACACACAAACACACTCTCTCCCCCTTCACACACTCACACACTCTCTCCCCCTTCACACGCACACACTCTCTCCCCCTTCACACACACACACACACAAGCACACTCTCTCCCCCTTCACGCACACACACAAACACACAAAAACAACACTCTCTCCCCCTTAACACACACACACACTCTCCCCTTTCACCCACACAAACACACTCTCTCCCCCTTCACACACACACTCTCACCCACTTCACACACACACACACACACACAAAGACACTCTCTCCCCCTTCACACACACAAACACACTCTCTCCCCCTTCACACACGCACACACACAAACGCACTCTTACCCCCTTCACACACACACCCACACACACACACAAAAACAACACTCTCTCCCCCTTCACACACACACTCTCTCCCACTTCACACACATACACACACTCTCTCCCCCTTCACACACACACACACACTCTCACCCCCTTCACACACACACACACACACACAAAGACACTCTCTCCCCCTTCACACACACAAACACACTCTCTCCCCCTTCACACACACACACACCCACTCCCCCTTCACACACACAGACACACACACACAAACACACACTCTCCCCCTTCACACACACACACACTCTCCCCCTTCACATGCACACACACACACTCCCCCTTCACACACACAGACACACACACACAAACACACTCTCTCCCACTTCACACACACACACTCTCTCCCCCTTCACACACACACACACCCACTCTTTCCCCCTTCACACACACACACAAACACACTCTTTCCCCCTTCACACACACACACAAACACACACTCTCCCCCTTCGCACACACACACACACACACACACACACACAAACACACTATCTCTCCCCTTCACACATACACTCTCTCCCCCTTCACACACACACACACACACTCTCTCCCCCTTCACACACACACACACACACACACTCTCTCCCCCTTCACACACACACACACACACACTCTCTCCCCCTTCACACACACACTCTCCCCCTTCACATGCACACACACACACTCCCCCTTCACACACACAGACACACACACACAAACACACTCTCTCCCACTTCACACACACACACTCTCTCCCCCTTCACACACACACACACACACTCTTTCCCCCTTCACACACACACACAAACACACTCTTTCCCCCTTCACACACACACCCACACACACAAAAACAACACTCTCTCCCCCTTCACACACACACACACACTCACACACACACTCTCTCCCCCTTCACACACACACACACACTCTCTCCCCCTTCACACATACACACACACACTCTCTCCCCCTTCACACACACCAACACACACACACAAACACACTCTCTCCCACTTCACACACACACACTCTCTCCCCCTTCACACACACACAAATACACTCTCTCCCCCTTCACACACACAAACACACTCTCACCCCCTTCACACACTCACACACTCTCTCCCCCTTCACACACACAAACACACTCTCTCCCCCTTCACACACACAAACACTCTCTCCCCCTTCACACGCACACACTCTCTCCCCTTCACACACACACACACTCACACGCACACTCTCTCCCCCTTCGCACACACTCTCACACACACACTCTCTCCCCTTCACACACACACACTCTCCCCCTTCACAAACACACACACACGCTCTCTCCCCCTTCACACACACACACACACTCTCCCCCTTCGCACACACACACACAAACACACTCTCTCCCCCTTCACACACAAACACATACACACTCTCTCCCCGTTCACACACACACACACACTCTCTCCCCCTTCACACACACACACACTCTCTCTCCCCCTTCACACACACACAAACACACTCTCTCTCCCTTCACACACACACCCACACACACAAAAACAACACTCTCTCCCCCTTCACAAACACACACACAAACACACTCTCTCCCCCATCACCCACACACACACACAAACACACTCTCTCCCCCTTCACACACACACACAAACACACTCTCTCCCCCTTCACATACACAAATACACTCTCTCCCCCTTCACACACACACACTCTCCCCTTCACACACACTCTCTCCCTCTTCACACACACACACAAACACACTCTCTCCCCCTTCACACACACACACTCTCCCCCTTCACACACACACACACACACACTCTCCCCCTTCACACACACACACACACACACACTCCCCCTTCACACACACAGACACACGCACACAAACACACTCTCTCCCCTTCACACACACACACACACAAACACACTCTCCCCCATCACACACACACACACACACACACACACTCTCTCCCCCTTCACACACACACACACTCTCTTCCCCTTCACACACACACACACATACACACACACTCTCTCCCCTTCACACACACACACACTCACACGCACACTCTCTCCCCCTTCGCACACACTCTCACACACACACTCTCTCCCCTTCACACACACACACTCTCCCCCTTCACAAACACACACACACGCTCTCTCCCCCTTCACACACACACACACACTCTCCCCCTTCGCACACACACACACAAACACACTCTCTCCCACTTCACACACAAACACATACACACTCTCTCCCCGTTCACACACACACACACACTCTCTCCCCCTTCACACACACACACACACTCTCTCTCCCCCTTCACACACACACAAACACACTCTCTCTCCCTTCACACACACACCCACACACACAAAAACAACACTCTCTCCCCCTTCACAAACACACACACAAACACACTCTCTCCCCCATCACCCACACACACACACAAACACACTCTCTCCCCCTTCACACACACACACAAACACACTCTCTCCCCCTTCACATACACAAATACACTCTCTCCCCCTTCACACACACACACTCTCCCCTTCACACACACTCTCTCCCCCTTCACACACACACACAAACACACTCTCTCCCCCTTCACACACACACACTCTCCCCCTTCACACACACACACACACACACTCTCCCCCTTCTCACACACACACACACACACACACACTCCCCCTTCACACACACAGACACACGCACACAAACACACTCTCTCCCCCTTCACACACACACACAAACACACTCTCCCCCATCACACACACACACACACACACACACTCTCTCCCCCTTCACACACACACACACTCTCTTCCCCTTCACACACACACACACATACACACACACTCTCTCCCCTTCACACACACACACACTCACACGCACACTCTCTCCCCCTTCGCACACACTCTCACACACACACTCTCTCCCCTTCACACACACACACTCTCCCCCTTCACAAACACACACACACGCTCTCTCCCCCTTCACACACACACACACTCTCCCCCTTCGCACACACACACACAAACACTCTCCCCCTTCACACACACACACACACACTCCCCCTTCACACACACAGACACACGCACACAAACACACTCTCTCCCCCTTCACACACACACACACACAAACACACTCTCCCCCATCACACACACACACACACACACACTCTCTCCCCCTTCACACACACACACACTCTCTTCCCCTTCACACACACACACACATACACACACACTCTCTCCCCCTTCACACACACACACACAAAAACACTCTCTCCCCCTTCACACACACACACAAACTTTCCCCTTTCACCCACACAAACTCACTCTCTCCCCCTTCACCCACACACACACTAACACACTCTCTCCCCCTTCACACACACATGCACACACTCTCTCCCCCTTCACACACACACACTCTGTCTCCCTTTCCACACACACACACACACACACAAACTCTCTCCCCCTTCACACACACACAAACACTCTCTCTCCCCTTCACACACACACAAAAACACACTCTCTCCCCCTTCACACACACACACAAACACACTCTCTCCCCCTTCACACACACACACACACACACACACACCAACACACTCTCTCCCCTACACACACACACACACACACAAACACACTCTCTCCCCCTTCACACACAAACACACACAAACACTCTCTCCCCCTTCACACACACACACACACACACTCTCCCCCTTCACACACATACAGACACACTCTCTCCCCCTTCACACACACACAAACACACTCTCTCCCCCTTTCCACACACACACACACACATAAACAAACTCTCTCCCCCTTCACACACACACACAAACACACTCTCTCCCCCTTCACACACACAAACACACTCTCTCCCCCTTCACACACACACACACACACTCTCCCCCTTCACACACACACACACACACACAAACACACTTTCTCCCCCTTCACACACACACACACACTCTCTCTCCCCCTTCACACACACACACGCACACAAACACACTCTCTCCCCTTCACCCACACACACACTCTCTCCCCCTTCACACACACACAAACACAAACACACTCTCTCCCCCTTCACCCACATACACACACACACACTCTCTCTCCCCCTTCACACACACACACACAAACACACTCTCTCCCCCTTCACACCCAAACACACTCTCTCTCCCCTTCACACACACATCCAAACACACTCTCTTCCCCCTTCACACACACACACACAAACACACTCTCTCCCCCTTCACACACACACAAACACACTCTCTACCCATTCACACACACACACAAACACACTTTCTCCCCCTTCACACACACACACAAACTCTCTCCCCCTTCACACACAATCACACTCTCTCCCCCTTTCCACACACACACACACACACACACACACCCTCCCCCTTCACACACACACATACACACACTCTCTCCCCCTTCACACACACACCCTCCCCCAGACACACACACACACATAACCTCTCTCTTTCCTTCGCACATACAAACACTCCCCTCTCCCTCTCTGTCTCATACATGCACACACACACACATGTACATATAAATCTGTGGGGTGAATTTGTATTTGTAGATACATTGTATTTTGTTCAAAAAGCACACAACTTGCAGACAATAGACAATAGGTGCAGGAGTAGGCCATTCTGCCCTTCAAGCCTGCATCACTATTCAATATGATCATGGCTGATCATCCTTAATCAGTGTCCTGTTCCTGTCTAATCTCCATAACCCTTTATTCCACTATCCTTGCGAGCTCTATCCAACTCTTTCTTAAATGACCATCAGTGTGACATTTTATGAACTGCTCCTTTTGAAATAAAACCAGTCTGGCTCCAGTTTGAGACACAGATAGACTCCAAACAATGCCTCATTGTCTGACCTGAGGTGTCACCTCCTTTTTATTGGTAACAGCTTAAGTTATATTGTGGCAGTGACTTGAAAGAAATTCTGGGATTTGCATATTAATCAATCGAAACCTGCATCTCCATTCTAACTGATTAAAGATCTAAAAGCCATTTTGTATGTGTTCTGTTTGTTAGCCGGAGTTGTATGACTCTTTGATGCTTTCCTTATAGATTCTGCCTATATGGTCTTCCTGTCTTCTTCGCACCTGATAACGGAGCAGAGCTCCAAAAGCTAGTGTTTTCAAATAGACCCATTGGACTATAACCTGGTGTTGTGTGATTTTGAACATCCCAAGAAGAGCAAGTTTTGAGAAGATTTGTGGCTCAGGTTGAGGTTCTGGATGTAGGTTTGCTCGCTGAGCTGGAAGGTTCTACAAGGTGGTAGATGGGTCTAACTAGCCACAAAACGTCATGACCCTCTCTCACTAGTATCCTTACATCCAGATGAGGAAGGACACCACTTCGACTGGGACAACGCATCCATCCTAGGACAAGCCCAACAGAGACACGCACGAGAATTCCTAGAAGCATGGCATTCCAACTGAAACTCTATCAACAAACACATCGAGCTAGACCCCATCTACCACCCCCTGAGAAAAAGAACAGAAAATGACATCACCAACCCAAAGAAACCCAAACATATAAATAGAAAGCAGGAATTATCAGCAGTGCTTCACCTGGAGGCCTACTGAAGATGTTACCTAGGAGGGTGACAAAACATCTGGAAATGAACCTTCCAGCTCAGCGAGCAAACCTACATCCAACGCAAAAAAGAATGGAAAACTGGAATAAAACATTGGCAGCACTGAGTCAATAGAGGCCAATGAGAAATCCCTGTTTTGAAATCTGCAGTTGGTCAGCCTTGTGCCAGGCATTCATTTGCTGGCTTTAGGGTTTCAATGTGAACTTCATACAGGAACTATCGATATCATTGTAGAATATTTGGGGCTCGAATATTGATCAAAGGGATCTCCAGAAAGATTCAGGGTATGGAGCTTAATTCAAAGCAACCTCTCCCCTCAGTAATAGCATTGGCCTTCACAACAACAATAGTATTGATTTGAAATGGATCAGACAGTTTTCTTACCTGTTGGTACAGAAAGCGGTGAGAGTGGCCGAGAGAGACTGGGTGATGGGGAGCTGACCACCAGGCTCTTCCTGTTGCTACGGCAACTGAGAAATCAAGAAAAGAACCTTCAATCTGAGACTGGTCAAAAATATTGCAGCATCATTAAAGCAGGAAATCTTGAGCTGTTGATCATGCAAAGATACACAAATACAATGTTGATGTTTCGTGAAAATGGAATATTAAAACTGAGGGTGTTTGACTGCTGTTGAACAGGATGTTGATGGAAGCTCATCTGGAGTATCATGTACAGTTTTATATAGTATGCCTAAATACATTAGAAGCTGGTCAGAGATGGTTCATTCGATTGACACTAGGGACAGGCAATAAATGCTGATCAGTCAGCAATGTCTGTGTTCCACAAGTGATGTGCTGATGTTAAACCTCCTTGTGACTGCATAGATCCATTCATATTTTCCTAGTCTGTGTCATATTCCTTTTTTTAACTCCCCATTTAATTCTAAATCTTGATAGCTTCCAAAATCTTGAATACATTACCACCTCCTAAATGCATTCCCAGCTTTTCCCACCCTGTTTGTATCCTTGCCACTGAACCAAAGTTTCAAATGACATCCTTCATGAGTGTGACAAAGATAGACTTTCTCTCCTTTCATTCTTGATCTATTTGCTGTGTTTCATAATACATAGAAACATAGAATATAGGCCCATTTAGCCCATTGAGCCTGCTCCACCATTTAATGGGACCATGCTTGATCAGCCAACTCAGTCCCCTGTTCCTCCTTTCTACGACATACCCTTTGATTCCTTTAGCTCTAAGAATTATATCTATATCCTTCTTCTATCTTCAATGTTTTGACCTTACCTATTTTCTATGGCAGAGACCTCCACAGGTTCACCAGTCTCTGGGTTAAGAAAGTTATCCTCAACTCTGTCCTAATTATCCTAAACCATACCCTTAGACTGTGACTCCTGGCTATGGACTCCCCAGTCATTGGGAATATCTTTCCTGTGTTACCCGGTATAATCCTGTTAGAATTGTTTTAGTTTTTATAAGATTCCCCCACATTTTTCGAAACTCTGGTAAATATTGTCCTAACTTCAGTAAGGCGTTCGACAAGGTTCCCCATGGAAGACTGATTAGCAAGGTTAGATCTCATGGAATACAGGGAGAACTAGCCATTTGGATACAGAACTGGCTCAAAGGTAGAAGACAGAGGGTGGTGGTGGAGGGTTGTTTTACAGACTGGAGGCCTGTGACCAGTGGAGTGCCACAAGGATTGGTGCTACGTCCACTACTTTTTGTCATTTATATAAATGATTTGGATGCGAGCATAAGACGTACAGTTAGTAAGTTTGCAGATGACACCAAAGTTGGAGGTGTGGTGGACAGCGAAGAGGATTACCTCAGATTACAACAGGATCTGGAACAGATGGGCCAATGGGCTAAGAAGTGGCAGATGGAATTTAATTCAGATAACTGTGAAGTGCTGCATTTTGGGAAAGCAAATCTTAGCTGGACTTCTACATTTAATGGTAAGGTCCTACGGTGTGTTGCTGAACAAAGAGACCTTGGAGTGCAGATTAATAGCTCCTTGAAAGTGGAGTCGCAGGTAGATAGGATAGTGAAGAAGGCGTTTGGTATGCTTTCCTTTATTAGTCACAGTATTGAGTACAGGAGTTGCGAGGTCATGTTGCGGCTGTACAGGACATTAGTTAGGCCACTGCTGGAATTTTGCGTGCAATTCTGGTCTCCTTCCTATCGGAGAGATGTTGTGAAACTTGAAAGTGTTCAGAAAAGATTTACAAGGATGTTGCCAGGGTTGGAGTATTTGAGCTACAGGGAGAGGCTGAACAGGCTGGGGCTGTTTTCCCTGGAGCGTTGGAGGCTGAGGGGTGACCTTATAGAGGTTTACAAAATTGTAAGAGGCATGGATAGGGTAAATAGGCAAAGTCTTTTCCCTGGGGTTGGGGAGTCCAGAACTAGAGGGTATAGGTTTAGGGTGAGAGGGGAAAGATATAAAAGAGACCT
Organism: Chiloscyllium punctatum; assembly: GCF_047496795.1. Taxonomy (NCBI): domain Eukaryota; kingdom Metazoa; phylum Chordata; class Chondrichthyes; order Orectolobiformes; family Hemiscylliidae; genus Chiloscyllium; species Chiloscyllium punctatum. The sequence goes on along the minus strand of NC_092762.1, from coordinate 89,768,323 downwards.
AACGGGCAACTTTTTCACACAGAGGGTGGTACGTGTATGGAATGAGCTGCCAGAGAAAGTGGTGAAGGCTGGTACAATTGCAACATTTAAGAGGCATTTGGATGGGTATATGAATAGGAAGGGTTTGGAGGGATATGGGCCGGGTGCTGGCAGGTGGAACTAGATTGGGTTGGGATACCTGGTCGGTGTGGATGAGTTGGACTGAAGGGTCTGTTTCCATGTTGTACATCTCTATGACTGTATGACTCTATAACCGATCCAATCAGACAATAGACAATAGACAATAGACAATAGATGCAGGAGTAGGCCATTCAGCCCTTCGAGCCTGCACCACCATTCAATATGATCATGGCTGATCATTCCCAATCAGTATCCTGTTCCTGCCTTATCTCCATAACCCTTGACTCCACTATCTTTAAGAGCTCTATCCAACTCTTTCTTAAATGAATCCAGAGACTGGGCCTCCACTGCCCTCTGGGGCAGAGCATTCCACACAGCCACCACTCTCTGGGTGAAGTAGTTTCTCCTCATCTCTGTCCTAAATGGTCTACCCCGTATTTTTAAGTTGTGTCCTCTGGTTCGGCACTTCCCCATCAGCGGATATATGTTTCCTCCTGCCAGAGTGTCCAGTCCTTTCATAATCCTATACGTTTCAATCAGATCCCCTCTCAGTCTTCTAAACTCAAGGGTATACAAGCCCAGTCGCTTCAGTCTTTCCGTGTAAGGCAATCCTGCCATTCCAGGAATTGACCTCATGAACCTACGCTGCACTCCCTCAATAGCCAGAATGTCTTTCCTCAAATGTGGAGACCAGAACTGTACACAGTACTCCAGGTGTGGTCTCACCAGGGCCCTGTACAGCTGCAGAAGCACCTCTTTGCTTCTATACTCAATTCCTCTTGTTATGAAGGCCAGCATGCTATTAGCCTTCTTCACGACCTGCTGTACCTGCATGCTTGCCTTCATTGACTGGTGGACAAGAACACCCAGATCTCTCTGAACAGCCCCTTAACCGAATTTGAGACCATTGAGGTAGTAATCTGCCTTCCTGTTCTTGCCACCAAAGTGGATAACCAGACATTTATCCACATTAAACTGCATCTGCCATGCATCTGCCCACTCACCTAACCTGTCTAGGTCACCCTGTAATCTCCTAACATCCTCATCACATTTCACCCTACCACCCAGCTTTGTATCATCAGCAAATTTGCTAATGTTATTGCTGATACCAGACCTGCCATCTCAGGAATCAGTCTAGTAAGTGTTTGCTGCACACCCTCCATAAACATAACATCCTTCATCAGGTAAAGAGACTAAAACTGCACACTGTATTCTAGGTGTTGTCTCAACAAGACCCTATTGTAATTTCAGCAAGACATCCCTGCTCCTGCACTCCAATCCTAACGCTATGAAGGCCAACATTTGTTTTCTTCACACCCTGCTGCACCTGGACACTTATTTTCAACTTACTGTTCAGAGAAAGGATCACCAGACCTGAAATGTTAGCTCTGATTTCTTTCCACAGGTGATGCAGAACCACTGAGCTTTTCCAACAATTTCTATTTTTTTGTGCTCACCTTCAGCAATTGGTATACAAGGGCACCCAGGTCTCATTGTACCTCAACATCACCCATTCCCCACTTTTCCCAATGTATCACATTTCACATCATAATTTTCCTTGTTTTTCCTACCAAAGTGGATAAGCTTACATTTATCCACATATACTACACCTGCCATGCATTTGCCCACTCACTCAACTAATCCAAATCACACTGAAGCATCTCTGCAGTCTCCTCACTGTTCACTCTCCCACCCAGCTTTATATCTGAAAACTTGAGGATATTGCATTTAGTTCCCTCATTTAGGTCATTAGTATAGATTGGGAATCGCTGGGGACTGAGCACTGATCCCTGAGGTACTGCACTAGTCGCTGCCCACTACTCACAAAAAAGACATAGCTATTCTTTCCATGAGGAGCATAAGTTGGGAGCATAGGCTGTCAGGGAAGGATGTCATTGAAATGTGGAACTTTTTCAAGGAACAGATACGACATGTCCTTAATATGTTTGTACCTGCCAGGCAGGAAAGAGATGGTCGTGTGAGGGAACTTGGTTGACGAGAGAGGTTGAATGTCTAGTAAAGAGGAAGAAGGAGGCTTACATAAGGTTGAGGAAACTAGGTTCAGACAGAGCATTGGAGGGATACAGGATAGCCAGGAGGGAGCTGAAGAAAGGGATTAGGAGAGCTAAGAGAGGGCATGAAAAATCTTTGGCGGATAGGATCAAGGATAACCCCAAGGCCCTTTATGCGAATGTGAGAAACATGAGAATGACGAGAACGAGGGTAGGTCTGATCAAGGACAGTAGTGGGAGACTGTGTATTGAGTCGGAAGAGATAGGAGAGGTCTTGAATGAGTACTTTTCTTCAGTATTTACAAATGAGAGGGACCGTATTGTTGAAGACGGGAGTATGAAACGGACTGGTAAGCTAGAGGAGATACTTGTTAGGAAGGAAGATGTGTTGGGCATTTTGAAAAACTTGAGGATAGACAAGTCCCCCGGGCCTGACGGGATATATCCTAGGATTATGTGGGTAGCAAGAGAGGAAATTGCAGAGCCGTTGGCAATGATCTTTTCGTTTTCACTGTCAACAGGGGTGGTACCAGGGGACTGGAGAGTGGCGAATGTTGTGCCCCTGTTCAAAAAAGGGAATAGGGATAACCCCAGGAATTACAGGCCAGTTAGTCTTACTTCGGTGGTAGGCAAAGTAATGGAAAGGGTACTGAGGGATAGGATTTATGAGTATCTGGAAAGACACTGTTTGATTAGGGACAGCCAGCACGGATTTGTGAAGGGTAGGTCTTGCCTTACAAGTCTTATTGAATTCTTTGAGGAGGTGACCAAGCATGTGGATGAGGGTAGAGCAGTGGATGTAGTGTACATGGATTTTAGTAAGGCATTTGATAAGGTTCCCTATGGTAGGCTTATGCAGAAAATCAGGAGGCATGGGATAGTGGGAAATTTGGCCAGTTGGATAGAGAACTGGCTAACCGGTCGAAGTCAGAGAGTGGTAGTAGATGATAAATATTCAGCCTGGAGCCCAGTTACAAGTGGAGTTCCGCAGGGATCAGTTCTGGGTCCTCTGCTGTTTGTAATTTTTATTAATGACTTGGAAGAGGGAGTCGAAGGGTGGGTCAGTAAATTTGCAGAAGATACGAAGATTGGTGGAGTTGTGGATAGTGAGGAGGGCTGTTGTCGGCTGCAAAGTGACTTAGATATGATGCAGAGCTGGGCTGAGGAGTGGCAGATGGAGTTCAACCCTGCCAAGTGTGAGGTTGTCCATTTTGGAAGGACAAATAAGAATGCGGAATACAGGGTTAATGGTAGGGTTCTTAGTAAGGTGGAGAAGCAGAGGGATCTTGGGGTCTATGTTCATAGATCTTTGAAAGTTGCCACTCAGGTGGATAGAGCTTATAAGAAGGCCTATGGAGTATTAGCGTTCATTAGCAGAGAGATTGAATTCAAGAGTCGCGAAGTGATGTTGCAGCTGTACAGGACCTTGGTAAGGCCACATTTGGAGTACTGTGTGCAGTTCTGGTCACCTCACTTTAGGAAAGATGTGGAAGCTTTGGAGAGGGTACAGAGAAGATTTACCAGGATGTTGCCTGGAATGGAGAATAGGTCGTACGAGGATAGGTTGAGAGTGCTAGGCCTTTTCTCATTGGAACGGCGAAGGATGAGGGGTGACTTGATAGAGGTTTATAAGATGATCAGGGGAATAGATAGAGTAGACAGTCAGAGACTTTTTCCCCGGGTACAACAGAGTGTTACGAGGGGACATAAATTTAAGGTGAAGGGTGGAAGGTATGGGGGGGGGGGGATGTCAGGGGTAGGTTCTTTACCCAGAGAGTGGTGGGGGCATGGAATGCGCTGCCTGTGGGAGTGGCAGAGTCAGAATCATTGGTGGCCTTTAAGCAGCAATTGGATAGGTACATGGATAGGTGCTTAAGCTAGGACAAATGTTCGGCACAACATCGTGGGCCGAATGGCCTGTCCTGTGCTGGATTAGTGGTGCTGGAAGAGCACAGCAGTTCAGGCAGCATCCAACGAGCAGCGAAATCAACGTTTCGGGAAGGGCTTTTGCCCGAAACGTTGATTTCGCTGCTCGTTGGATGCTGCCTGAACTGCTGTGCTCTTCCAGCACCACTAATCCAGTATTTGATTTTCAGCATCTGCAGTCATTGTTTTTACCCTGTCCTGTGCTGTACTGTTCTATGTTCTATTCCTACACTTTGCTCCCTGTCTGCCAAACAATTCTCAATCAATTTCAGTATGTAATCTCCTAACAAACGCTCTTTTATTTTCTCATATGGGACTTTATTGAAAACCTTCTGAAAATCCAAGAAAACTACATTCACCACTTCCTCTTATCCACTTTACACATCGCATCCTCAAACTTTTCAGGCTGTTTTGTCAGAACCAACTTCCCTTTCATAAATCCTTGCTGGCTCTGTCTGATCCTGCCATTGGCTTCCACGTTCTCTGATAAAACAATGGTCTCTAGCACTTTTCCCAAGACCAATGTCAGATTGATTAGTCATTAATTTGCCATTTTTCTGTACCTCCTTTTTAAAATAGTGGGGTTACATTAGCTACTCTCCAATCCATAGGAACATTCCCAGAGCCCTATAGAATTTTGGACGATGACTGACCAGCAATGCATCTGCTTTTTTTAGGGCCACTTCCTGAAATCCTCGGGATGAAGTTTATCAGGGGAACCCCTGCAGATTTGTATGCCTTTAATCCCATGAATTTCCCCAAAACCATTTCCTGATGAATTACTTTATTTCAATTCCTCCTTTCCATTAAGCAATTTGTTAGTGATGTCATTAATATCTTCTCTGTGAAGGCAGAACCAAAATCTGTATTGAATTCGCTTGCCATCTCTTTGCTTCCCAATTATAAATGTATAAATTCCCCTGTTTCTGAATTTAGGGGATTTTTTCTTCACAAACGTACCAAAGATTTTACTAATGGTTTGTTTGTTCTTGCTTGAATCTAAATTGTTCCTAATCCTCAGGTCTGTTTTTTTTTAGCCAATTCATATTCTTGAATTTAATACTGTCTCTAATTTCCCCAGAGTTTGACTGCATTTCCTATATTATCTTTACACCAGACTGGAACTCTCCTCCATGTAGCATCTTTCCAGGCATGTGTTCCTCTGATATATCCTGCTATTTCTACTCTGACCAGCAGGCAGCATTGGTGGTAATCCCAAGATCACTCCCTTTGAGGTCCTACTTTCTCCCCATAAATATCCAAAGTGGTTTTACACACTTGACCTGCCGTCCTCCTCCAATGGTTCTTCACCAACTGTTCGATTGGATGTGACTATTCAGACCAGGCATAGGAGACAACCTGTTCCCAAGTTTAGAGGTATGCACATGCCCTGAAGCTCTTCAGCCACGCCCTGAAGCAGACCCACTACCACAGCCACATCTCCTTCCTCAGCACCTGCCAATGGAACCAAATGATCCCACATGGACTCCGGGCTACATTCAAACGAACACAATTTGGACCTGACCAGGACAACCTCTATCAACAACAAATCCAAAGCCTCCAGAAACAGTTCTCCCTCCGGATCCTCCGCTCCATGCTCGCAGCCTCATTGTCACATTCAACAGTGTTATCACCACTGAATCTCCCACGACCAACATCCTTGGGGTTACCATTTACAGAAACTCAACTGGACTCACCACATAAGCACAGTGGCAGCAAGAGCAGGCCAGAGGCTAGGAATATTGTGGTGACAAAATCACGGCCTGACTCCCCAAATTCTGTCCATCATCTTCAGGACACAAGTCAGGAATGTGATGGCATACCACTCACTTGCCTGGATGGGTACAGCCCCAATAACATTCAAGAAGCTCGACAACATCCAAGACAAAGCAACCCACTTGATTGACACCAAATCCATAAGCATCCTCTCCCTCCATCATGAACGCTCAGTAACAGCAGTGTATACCATCTCCAAGATGCACCGCAGAAATTCACCAAAGATCCTCAGACATTCCAAACCCATCACCACTTCCATTCACAAGGACAAGAGCAGCAGATATATGGGAACACCACCCCCGGCAATTCCCCTCTAAGCCACTCACCATCCTGACTTACATTCCTTCAGTGTCACTGGGCCAAAATGCTGGAATTCCCTCCCCAAGGGCACATTTCCCTGCTGAAGGAGAATCCGTATGGCTTGAGCTTAGAAACATCAAGGGGCAGAAAACAAACATAGGAATTTCCTCCCTAAGACCAGGCTTAATGTCTTAGGGGATATAACTGTGAATGGAGCTGGGAAGGGTTTAAATTAAAATAGGATGGGAAGCTATGCAGAGACACAGATGACAGGGAAGTAGATACTGGGAAATAAGAAAAGTGAAAGGTCAAGAATTCAAAGGCTAGAACTGAGCGGGGCCAGAGTGAACAGGACAAAGCACATGGACTATAACGGTTCAAGAAGGCAGCTCAAACCCACCTTCTCAAAGGGCAACTAGGGATGGGGAATAAATGTTGCCCAGCCAATGATGCTCATGTCCTAGAAGTGAATTAACTCACAGTGATTGACAATTATCACTCACGTTTGTTTAAGTTTTAAACAATGCAAGTTGACTCTGATTGGTCAGGGTATTACACTGCCAAAAGTGAGGGTACAGTGATGTAGTAGAATCAATCCCCAAACTAATCTCACTGCCCCACTCTCTCCCCATAGCCCTTTATTAATTCCCAAACTAATCCTACTGCCCTGCTCTCACTCCATTGCTTTGTATCAATCCCCAAATTAATCCCACTGCCCCATTCTCTCCCTATGGTCCTGTATCAATCCCCTAACTCATCCCACTGCCCCGCACTCTCACCAGAGCCCTCTATGAATATCCAAACTAATCACAATTCCTCGTGCTTTCCTCATAGCCCTATATCAATCACAGAATTAGTCCCACTGCCCTGCTCCCTCCTCATATCCTTGTATCAGTCCTGAATTAAACCCACTGCCCCACTATCTCCCCATAATAGAACATAGAACATAGAACAATACAGCACAGAACAGGCCCTTCGGCCCACAATGTTGTGCCGAACTTCTATCCTAGATTAAGCACCCATCCATGTACCTATCCAAATGCCGCTTAAAGGTCGCCAATGAATCTGACTCTACCACTCCCACGGGCAGCGCATTCCATGCCCCCACCACTCTCTGGGTAAAGAACCCACCCCTGACATCTCCCCTATACCTTCCACCTTTCACCTTAAATTTATGTCCCCTTGTAACACTCTGTTGTACCCGGAGAAAAAGTTTCTGACTGTCTACTCTATCTATTCCTCTGATCATCTTATAAACCTCTATCAAGTCACCCCTCATCCTTCGCCGTTCCAACGAGAAAAGGCCGAGAACTCTCAACCTATCCTCGTACGACCTACTCTCCATTCCAGGCAACATCCTGGTAAATCTTCTCTGCACCCTCTCCAAAGCTTCCACATCTTTCCTAAAGTGAGGCGACCAGAACTGCACACAGTACTCCAAATGTGGCCTAACCAAAGTCCTGTACAGCTGCAACATCACCTCACGACTCTTGTATCAATCTTGTATCAATCCCCAAACTAATTACACTGTCCCATTCTCTCCCCATCATCCTATCTCAATCCCAAACTAATCCCACTACCCAGCCCTTTCCCCTTAGCCCTGTATCAATCTGCAAACTAATCCCACTGGCCCACTCTTTCCCCATTGCTCTGTCTCAATCCCTAAACTAATTCCACTGACCAACTTCCTCCCAAGAGTCCTGTATCAATCCCAAACCAAACTCACCATCCTGCTCTCTCTCAATATTCCTTTACAACTCTCTGTTTTATTATCCCTGTATCCTTCAACCATGTTTTATGAAAAATATTCAAAAATGCTTTGGTTGCGGAAATGATGATTTCCTGTTCTCTCCACACTGTTGAAATAACATTCAATTGATGCTCCTCATTACTGAATCCCAAGCTGCAGAAACTATGGACTGGATTTTCTCCATCAATGTCTGGTGCTTATGGAGTGCGGGAGGAAAACAAGCTGAAAATGTGTTGGGCAGCTTCCTGAAAGCCAGTCCAGCACCATTACATCAGGTGTCAGAACGCCTGCCTGTTTCACCTTCGATCCTGTGTTATGAATAGAATACTGGATTTAAAAGGTGGGCGGGGAGAGGAGATACTGAGCAGAGTCAAAGAGAGATGCAAGTTACCCGTGGAAAGAAAAGATGTGAATTTACTTGGACCTTTCACAACTATCAGATGTCCCAAATCACTGTCTGGACAATGAGTTCTTTGACGTTCAGTAAAGTAGGAAATACAGGCACCAAGTTTCACACACTAGCAGCAATGCGAAAATTATTTGATAAGATGCTAATTCTGTTTATGATTAGAAACTAAAACTGAAATTTCTGGAAAAGTTTAGCAGGTCTGGCAGCATCTATGAAGAGAAGTCAGAGTTAATGTTTCAGGTCTGCTGACCCTTCCCCAGAACTTGCTGAGCTTTTCCAACAATTTCTGTTTTTGTTTCTGATTTACAGCATCACAGGTTTCATGGTTTCTATTTATTATGTACAGGTATATGATGTTCGTTGGTGAATAATTATTGACCAGGAATCCTCCTGCTCTTCTACAACTGCAGTTCTGGTCTTTTACATCTATTGCAAATTATATCTGGAAATGTGCTTCATCTGAACTACAGGGAGAAAGTGAGGACTGCAGATGCTGGAGATCAGAGTCAAAGAGTGTAGTGCTGGAAAAGCGCAGCCGGTCAGACATCATTCAAGGAGCAGGAGAGTCGACATTTCAGGCAGGAAGAGCTCATGCTTGAAACATCGATTCTCCTGCTCCTCGGATGCTACCTGACCAGCTGTGCTTTTCCAGCACCACACTCTTCCTGTGAACTACAGCACTCTTGATTGTATAGACCCTTCAACAGTGCAGCGCTCCCAGAGAACAGACCCTCCGACAGTGCAGCACTCCAACAGTATAGACCCTCTGACAGTGCAGCACTCCCACAGTACAGACCATCTGACAGTGCAGCACTCCCACAGGACAGACCCTCCGACAGTGCAGTACTCCCACAGTACAGACCCTCCGACAGTGCAGCACTCCCACAGTACCAGCCCTCTGACAGTGCAGCACTCCCTCAGTACCGACCCTCTGACAATGCAGCACTCCCTCAGTACCGACCCTCTGACAATGCAGCACTCCCTCAGTACTGACCCTCTGACAGTGCAGCACTCCCACAGTACTGACCCTCTGACAGTGCAGCACTCCCTCAGTACTGACCCTCTGACAGTGCAGCACTCCCACAGTACTGACCCTCTGACAGTGCAGCACTCCCACAGTATAGAGCCCCTGACAGTGTGGTATTCCCTCAGCACTGACCCTCCAACAGTGCAGCATTCTCTCAGTATAGACTCTCCGACAGTGCAGCACTGCCACTGTATAGACCCTCCAACAGTGCAGCACTGTCACAGTAGAGACCCTCAGATAGTGCAGCCCTCCCTCAGTACTGGCACTTTGACAGTGCAGCCCTCCAACAGTACAGACCGTCTGACAGTGCAGCACTCCCACAGTATAGGCCCTCTGACAGTGCAGCACTCCCTCAGTACCAGCCCTCTGACAGTGCAGCACTCCCACAATATAGACCCTTTGACAATGCAGCACTCCCTCAGTACTGACCCTCTGACAATGTAGCACTCCCTTAGTACCGACCCTCTGACAATGCAGCACTCCCTCAGTACCGACCCTCTGACAATGCAGCACTCCCACAGTACTGACCCTCTGACAGTGCAGCACTCCCACAGTATAGACCCTCTGACAGTGCAGCACTCCCACAGTACTGACCCTCTGACAGTGCAGCACTCCCACAGTATAGAGCCCCTGACAGTGTGGTATTCCCTCAGCACTGACCCTCTGACAGTGTGGTATTCCCTCAGCACTGACCCTCTGACAGTGCAGTGTTCCCTCAGCACTGACCCTCTGACAGTGCAGTGTCCCCTCAGCACTGACCCTCTGACAGTGCAGTATACCCTCAGCACTGACCCTCTGACAGTGCAGTATACCCTCAGCACTGACCCTCCGACAGTGCAGTATACCCTCAGCACTGACCCTCTGACAGTGCAGTATACCCTCAGCATTGACCCTCTGACAATGCGGTATTCCCTCAGCACTGACCCTCCAACAGTGCAGTATACCCTCAGTATAGACTCTCCGACAGTGCAGCACTGCCACTGTATAGACCCTCCAACAGTGCAGCACTGCCACTGTATAGACCCTCCAACAGTGCAGCACTCCCACAGTAGAGACCCTCCTATAGTGCAGCACTCCCTCTGTACTGACCCTCTGACAGTGCAGCCCTCCAACAGTATAGACCGTCTGACAGTGCTTCACTCCCACAGTATAGTCCCTCTGACAGTGCTGCACTCCCACAGTACAGACTCTCTGACGGTGCAGCACTCCCTCAGTACTGACCCTATGACAGTGCAGTATTCCCTCAGCACTAACCCTCTGACAGTGCAGTATTCCCTCAGCACTGACCCTCTGACAGTGCAGCACTCCCTCAGCACTGACCCTCCGACAGTGCAGCACTCCCTCAGCACTGACCCTCTGACAGTGCAGTGCTCCCTCAGCACTGACCCTCTGACAGTGCGGCACTCCCTCAGCACTGACCCTCCGACAGTGCAGTGTTCCCTCAGCACTGACCCTATGACAGTGCAGTGTTCCCTCAGCACTGACCCTCTGACAGTGCAGTATTCCCTCAGCACTGACCCTCTGACAGTGCAGTGTTCCCTCAGCACTGACCCTCTGACAGTGCAGCGTTCCCTCAGCACTGACCCTCTGACAGTGCAGCACTCCCTCAGCACTGACCCTATGACAGTGCAGTGTTCCCTCAGCACTGACCCTCTGACAGTGCAGCACTCCCTCAGCACTGACCCTATGACAGTGCAGTGTTCCCTCAGCACTGACCCTCTGACAGTGCAGCACTCCCTCAGCACTGACCCTCCGACAGTGCAGCACTCCCTCAGCACTGACCCTCTGACAGTGCAGTGCTCCCTCAGCACTGACCCTCTGACAGTGCGGCACTCCCTCAGCACTGACCCTCCGACAGTGCAGTGTTCCCTCAGCACTGACCCTATGACAGTGCAGTGTTCCCTCAGCACTGACCCTCTGACAGTGCAGTGTTCCCTCAGCACTGACCCTCTGACAGTGCAGCGTTCCCTCAGCACTGACCCTCTGACAGTGCAGCACTCCCTCAGCACTGACCCTATGACAGTGCAGTGTTCCCTCAGCACTGACCCTCTGACAGTGCAGCACTCCCTCAGCACTGACCCTATGACAGTGCAGTGTTCCCTCAGCACTGACCCTCTGACAGTGCAGCACTCCCTCAGCACTGACCCTCTGACAGTGCAGTGTTCCCTCAGCACTGACCCTATGACAGTGCAGCACTCCCTCAGCACTGACCCTCTGACAGTGCAGTGTTCCCTCAGCACTGACCCTATGACAGTGCAGTGTTCCGTCAGCACTGACCCTCTGACAGTGCAGCACTCCCTCAGCACTGACCCTCTGACAGTGTGGTCCTTTCTCAGGAGTAGCAAAGGAAACACTTGAGGAGCATCTTTGATGCCTCCCTGAAAAATGCTATTTCTTCACTGACTTATGGAAATCTCTAGCCCCAGGCCACACTGCAGAAGAAGCTTTGCAAAAGTCCTGACTAATTCAGGAGCAAATTACTGCAAATGTTGGAATCTATACTGAAAAGATAAAGTGCTGGGATGAAAGCAGGTCACACAGCATCCATGGAGCTAATGTTTTGAGTCTAGGTGACTCGACTCAGAGTCTGGTGAAGAGTAATCTAGGCACAACATATGAGCTTACTTCCTCTCTCTGGATGCTGCCTGATCTACTATGATCTCCAGCACAGTCCTCACTAAATCAGGTGGCTCTAATTGGCCAAGATGGCGGCCAAGCACAAACCGCCAAAGGAACAGGCTCGACACCATGTCTGCCATCACCCTCCTTCCTCATCTGTGGCAGGGACTGAGGATCCACAAAGCAAATTACCTCAGGACCCACAACTCCCTGGTGGAGAAAATTCATCCTCAGTCTCGAGAGACTGCTTAAGGAGAGAGCGGAGAGTGTGGACCTTCTGCTTTGTGTTCAAATCCTGCAGTGTGATTTGTAGTCAAAAATAAGACCCTCAAAACCTCAAGGTAGAAATAACAGAGAGAAAATTGTTGAGAAAATGAAGTGAGTGGAACCAGCTGGATCCTTTTGGCAATGAGGTCCTTGACTGGGGTTATTAACCTGGGTCAATCAGGAATGGCTGACCAATATAACCATGGGACCTGCTCGGACTGACTCCAAGCTAGCTTGGCTACAGCCAGTATACTGTGTGCAAGTGACTTGGTGACAGGATATTGGCCTCTGTGTAGTTATTTCAGACAGAAATAAAGAATTGGCTAAAAGAGGACAAACAGACAGTATTAAAAGAGTTAAGGTGAGGCACTGTCATTAGATATGAGTCAGTTTATATATAGTTTCCATCTCTTGGAAATTAAGTCAAGGCCTCATCTAAGACTCCTGTTCACATTGCATTATGTCAACAAACTTGGAGTATCTGTTACTGAAATAGTAAACGTAGACTTACAATTACTGCAAAAACAGCATTTACCCCTGTATAGAACAGTCAGGGGCTGAATTGTCTTCTCCCATTTGTCAGAAGCAATTGGTAAAGTGAGTTCAGAGTTGCTAGGAGGGAGTGGGTGGGCACCAATTAACAATAAATATTTGAATATTCACTGGAAAACCTACCTCTTTGAGCGCTGCAGCAGTGCACCCATCACAGAATGGCCCTTATAGTTGGGGAGCCCCATCCAGTAGCTGGGGTCAGACATGATCCTGATCAGCACTTCCCTGGTTCCAAACAAACATCGATTCGGACGTTGAACGTAGACGTCCCCTCGGTGTGCTTTTTAAATCAGGATCCCATTATTGCTTCTTCTCAGTGCCCAGGTTTCCAAGTGTTTGCTGATGGCAACATGACTGACTGAACTCTTTGTGTCTCTACCATTCACTCTCTCACACACTCTCTCTCTCTTTATCACAGTCACTCTCTCTGCCTCTGTCTCTCACACCCTTTTTTGCTTGCACTGACTCTCGTACCCAGGCGCTCTCTCTCTCTCACTGACAAAAGATTATTGACTGCCTCAGGGCTCCATTCACTCACACAAAAAAACAGCACTCGCTGTCCAGCATCTCACAGCTTCTCTGGCATTGAATCTTCCACAGTAAAGGGAGGCTGGGGGAGGGAGAAGAGAGAAGCAGAGAGGGGTTGGTCTGATTAGTGAGAGAGAGAGAGAGAGAGATTGTTGGGGTGGAGGGGAGCAGGCGAGGGTATAGAGAACACAGTCCAAAGTGTATTTTTGGTGGGAGTTGTGGGGGTTGGGGAAGCAGCAGAGAGGATAGTTGGAAGGATTGTAGAGGGAGGGTGATCAGAAAACAGAGAGGAACTCGGCCTGTGAGAAGGTGCCGGCAGCCGTCCTGTCCTTTATAGGAAGCAGCTTACTGCTGTGCGACAGGAAACTGTGAGCAGCTAGCTCTCAATTGCAGGGAGGGGTTGTGGTCAGGCTTGTTTTGCTGCTTCGAGGCCTTTATTAAAATGAAGTTTTCAGAGAGTAGCTTGTTGCTGGAAGAAGAATCTCTCTCAATGGTTTAATATGATTGTGGAAAAGTAGCAAAAACAGCAGAAAACATTCCCTCTAGTTTCACTCCAAACCCCTCAAAACTGGGGAACCTGCCAACTGCCTCACATCAGCAAATCCACAGCATTTATAATGCTTAGAGTATAGACAGCACCTACACAATAGGAGAAAGTGAGGACTGCAGATGCTGGAGATTAGAGTCGTGAGTGTGGTGCTGGAAAAGCCCACCAGGTCAGGCAGAATCCGAGGAGCAGGAGAATCAATGTTTGGGAATATCAACATTCCTCATGAAAGGCTTTTTCCCAAAACATTGATTCTCCTGCTCCTCGGATGCTGCCTGACCTGCTGTGCTTTTCCAGCACCACACTCTCAACCCTAGCACCTACAAAATATACAATACCCATAGAATATACAAAACACGTGCAAAACCAACAGTATAGACAGTACCTGCAGTATACACAATGATCATTATGTATACCAAAATATTGACAATGATTTGGAGATGCCAGTGTTGGACTGGGGTGTACAAAGTTAAAAATCACATAACACCAGGTTATAGTCCAACAGGTTTAATTGGAAGCACACTAGCTTTTGGAGCGATGCTCCTTCATCAGGTGGTTGTGTCACTATCACCTGATGAAGGAGCGACTCTCTGAAAACTAGTGTGCTTCCAATTAAACCTGTTGGACTAAAAACAAAATATTGACAGCAACTATAGAGTATACAATACCCACAGCATGTACAGTACCAATAGTATATACAACATCTGCAATCACAGCATCCACCGTAAAAACTGTCCTAGAATTTATAAAGGGGAGTAGAGAAATAGCAGGTAAGCTAAATGATTACATTGTGTCTGTCTCCACTGAGGACAACAGAAACTATCTCCCAGAGTTAGAGACCCAGTTGGCAAGGGAGAATGAAGACTTGAAGGAAATAAGCATCAATAGGTGGAGGATTGATTTTGGGAATGGAGGCCTGGGACCAATGGTGTGCTACAAGGATCCATGCTCAGTCCACTCCTTTTTGTCATTTATATGAACGATCTGAATGTGAACATAGGAGATATGGTTAGCATGTTTGCAGATGACACCAAAACTGGAGGTGTTGTGGTCAGTGAAGAAGACTTTGCAGCGGGAGCGGTCAGAGTGAGGAACAAGGAGCTGCCAGGAAGGTAATGTTTTTCCTCTTAATTCGTGAATAGGCTGAGTGGGAGTGGACACAGACATGGGAACTGCTGGGTACGTGAACAGATATATTCGGGCTGTGGTTAAACCCGAGACACTATACCAGTGTCTCCCACCCGTTCTCATCCTCTAACCAAAAACATAGACTGTGTGTGGAGACTTGGCAAGGTAATTGTTTTTGGTTTTTTTCCATTTATTCGATCTAGGGCAGTTGCATGCTCCTCTTGCAGGATATGGAAGGTCAGGATCACCACTGGTGTCTGCTGACTTCATCTGCAATAAGTGCACCCAACTCCAGCTCCTCACAGACCGCATTAGGGAATTGGAGCTGGAGCTGGATGAACTTCAGATCATTCAGGAGGCTGAGGGGGTGATACAGAGGAGTTATAGGGAGGTAGTTACACCTAAGTTACAGGATAAATGGAGCTGGGTGACCATCAGGAAAGGGAAAGGGAATAGGCAGACAGTGCAGGGAGAGCCTGTGGCCGCTCCCCACAAGAATAAATATACTGATTTGGATACTGTTGGTGGGGAGGTTTGGGGGGGGCGGGGAGGAGGTTTGGGGGGGGCGGGGAGGCAATGACCTACCAAGGAAAAGTCACAGCAGCCAGATTTCTGCCATGTTAGAGGGAAGAAGATTGAGAGGTGACTTAATTGAGACATATAAGATAATCAGAGGGTTAGATAGGGTGGACAGGGAGAGCCTTTTTCCTCAGATGGTGATGGCTAGTCTGAGGGGACATTATGCTAGCCATCACCAATTGAGAAAAAAGATGTCAGAAGTAGGTTCTTTCCTCAGACAGTATTAGGGACATGGACTGCAGTAGACTCAACAACATTAAGGGCATCTAAATGGTCATTGGATAAACATATGGATGAAAATGGAATAGTGTAGGATATATCGGCTTCAGATTAGTTCCACTGATTGGTGCAACCTCAAGAGCCGAAGGGCCTGTACTGCACTGTAATGTTCTATGTTCTGTGAACCTGGCTCTGTGGCTCGGAAGGGAATGGGGAAGAATAGGACAGTGATAATGGTAGGAGATCCAATCACGAGAGCAACAGACAGAGGATTCAGTGTTGCGTCTCGGGTGTCAGGGTCAGGGATGTCTCTGATCATGTCTGCAGGATTCTTAAGGGGGAGGGAGAGCAGCCAGAAGTTGTGGTACCAATGACATAACTAGGGAAAGGGAGGAGGACCTGAAAAGAGAATATAAGGAGATAGGTTGGAAGCTCGAAGGCAGGACAGGCAGAGTAGTAATCTCAGGATTGCTACCGGTGCCACAGGCTAGTGAGGCTAGGAATAGAGAGCAGGTGCAGATAAACATGTGGCTGAAGGGCTGGTGTAGGATGGAGGCTTCAGATATGTGGATCATTGGGGATATCTTCTGAGGAAGGTGCGACCTGTACAAGAATGGCTGGTTGCACATGAACTGGAGGGGCCCCAATATCCTAAGCGGGAGGTTTGCTAGAGCTCTTCAGGAGGATTTAAACAAGATTGGCAGGGGGAGTGGAAGCAGAGTTACAAATCAGATGATGGAGTAGTTAGTAAACAGCCAGACACAGCATGCAGAGAGTCTGTGAGGAGGGATAGGCACTTGATCGGGCAAAGGTGCAGTCAGTTTGATGGGCTGAAGTGTGTCTATTTTAATGCAAGAAGTATCAGGAATAAGGGTGACAAAGTCAGAGGATGGATCAGTACTTGGAACTATGAAGCTATGGCCATTACAGAGACTTGGACATCACAGGGGCAGGAATGGTTGTTGGATGTTCTAGGGATTAGATGTTTCAAAAGGAATAGGGGGGGAAGATAAAGAGGTGGGGGAATGGCATTGCTAATCAGGGATAGTATCACAGCTGCAGAAAGGGAGGATGTCGCAGAGGGTTTGTCTGCTGAGTCAGTACGGGTGGAAGTCAGAAAGAGGAAAGGAGCAGGCACTTTAGTGGGAGTTTTCAAAGGCCCCCCCCCAATAGCAACAGAGACACAGAAGAGCAGATTGGGGGGCAGATTTTGGAAAAGTGTAGAAGTAACAGGGTTGTTGTCATGGGTGACTTCAACTTCCTATTATTAATTGGAACCTACTTAGTTCAAATAGTTTGGATGGAGCAGATTTTGTCAGGTGTGTCCAGAATGGTTCCTGATGCAATATATAGATAGGCCAACTAGAGGGAAAGCCATATTGGATTTGGTCTTGGCAACGAACTATTCCAGGTGTCAGACCTCTTGGGGGGAGAGTATTTCAGTGATAGTGAGCACAACTCCATGACCTTTACTATCATCATGGAGAAGGAGAGGAGCAGACAGTATGGGAAAGTAATTGGGGAGGGGAATTACAATGCTATTAGGCAGGAACTAGGGCAACTAAATTGGGAAGAGATGATCTCAGGGAAATGCACAACAGAAATGTGGAGGCCCTTTTGGAAGCATCTGCTGATAGTGCTGGACAGGTTTGTCCCACTGAGGCAAGAAAGAAATGGTAGTTTCTTGAAAAAACTTTGGATGACAAGGGATGTGAAACACCTAGTCAAGAAAAAGAAGGAAGCTTCCTTAAGGTTGAGGAAACAAAGATTAGTCAGGGCTCTAGAGGGTTACAAGGGGGCCAGGAAGGAACTGAAGAATGGTTTTAGGAGAGCTAGAAGGGAGCATGAGAAAGTTTTAGTGGGTAGGACTAAGGAAAACCTTAAGGTATTCTATACTGATGTGAGGAACAAGACAATGGCCAGATATGGGGTTGGGCCTATCAGGGATAGTGGAGAGAATTTACACCTGGAGTTGGAGGAGCTGGAAGAGATTCTCACTGAATATTTTGTTTCAGTATTCACTACTGAGAGGGACCTTGACGTTTGTGAGGATGGCGTGAAACAGGCTGATATGCTCCAACAGGTTGATGTGAGGAAGGACAAAGTGCTGACAATTTTGAAAAACATAAGGATAGATAAACCACCGGGCCAGACAGGATAGATCCAAGGTTACTACAGGAAGAGAGGAAGAGATTGCTGTGCCTTTGGTGATGATCTTTGCATCCTCACTGACCACTGGAGAAGTGGCAGATGATTAGAAAATGTTATTGTTATCCCTTGTTCAAGAAAGGGAATTGGGACAATCCTGAGAATTACAGACCAGTCAGTCTTACATCACAGGATTCTGAGAGACACAGTTTATCATTACTTAGAAAACTATAGTTTGATTAGAGATAGTCAGCATGGCTTTGTGAGGGGCAGGTCTTTGACAAAACAGGTAGATGAAGGATGTGGTGTACATGGATTTCAGCAAGGCATTTGATAAGGTTCCCCATGGTAGGCTCATTCAGAAAGTAAGGAGGCCCAGGATACAGGGAAACCTGTCAGTCTGGATGCAGAATTGGCTGATCCATAGACATCAGAGGGTGGTTGTAGATGGAAAGTATTCAGCCTGGAGCTTGGTGACCAGTGGTGTTCCATAGGGATCGGTCCTGGGACCTCTGCTCTTTGTGAATTTTATAAATGACTTGGATGAGGAAGTGGAAGGGTAGGTAAGTAGGTTTGCCGATGACACGAAGGTTGGTGGAGTTGTGGATAGTGTGGAGGGTTGTAGTAGGTTGCAACGGGACATTGACAGGATACAGAGCTGAGCTGATGAGTGGCAGATGGAGTTCAACCTGGAAAAGTGTGAAGTCATTCACTTTGGAAGGTCAAATTTGAATGCTAGATATAGGGTTAAAGGTAGGATTCTTGGCAGTGCGAAGGAACAAAGGGCTCTTGGGGTCCATGTCCATAGACCCCTCAAAGTTGCCAACCAGCTTGATAGGTTTGTTAAGAAGGCGTATGGGTGTTGGCTTTCATTAGCAGGAGGATTGCCATGAGGTTATGCTCAGTTCTGGTCACCTCTTTAAAGGAAGGATGTAGAAACTTTAGAAAGGGTCCAAAAAAGATTTACCAGGATGCTGTCTGTACTGGAGGGCATGTCTTATGAAGAAAGGTTGAGGGAGCTAGGGCTTTTCTCAGTGGAACAAAGAAGGATGAGATGTGACTTGATAGAGGTGTACAAGATGTTGAGAGGCATAGACAGAGTAGATACCTGGAGATATCATGCCCGAAACGTTGATTCTCCTGCTCCTTGGATGCTGCTGACCTGCTGCGCTTTTCCAGCAACACATTTTCAGCTCTAGATACCTGGAGACTTTATCCCACGATAGAAACATCTATCACAAGAGTGCACAACTTTAAGATAATTGGAGGAAGGTTTAAGGGAAATGTAAGAGGTCGGGTTCTTTACTTAGAGAATGGTTGGTGCATGGAATGCACTGCCAGCGGTGGGAGTCAGATACATTAGGGACATTTAAGTGAGTCTTGGATAGGCACATGGAAGTTTGTACAATGAACAGTATGTAGGTTAGTCTGATCTTAAAATATGATAAAAGGCTGGTACAACATTGAGGGCCAAAGGGCCTGTACTGTGCTGTACTGTCCTATGTTCCATGTTACCTCAGAGTACAACGGGATCTTGATCAGTTAGGCCAATGGTACGAGGAGTGGCAGATGGAGTTTATTTTAGATAAATGTGAGATGCTGAATTTTGGAAAGGCAAATCAGGGCAGGACTTTTACACTTAATGGTAAGGTTCTGGGGAGTGTTGCTGAACAATGAGACCTTGGAGTGCAGGTTCATGGTTCCTTGAAAGTGGAGCCACAGATAGACAGGTTAATAAAGAAAGTGTTTGGTATGCGTACCTTTATTGGTTAGTGCATTGAGTATAGGAGTTGAGAAGTCATGTTGCACTGTACAGGACAGTGCTTAGCCCACTTTTGGAATACTGCAGTCAATTCTGGTCACCCTGCTATAAAAAAGATGTTGTGAAACTTGACATGGTTCTGAAAAGACTTAGAAGGACATTGCCAGGGTTGGACAGTTTGAGCAATAGGGGGAGGCTGAATAAGCTGGGACTATCTTCCCTGCAGTGTTGGAAGCTGACCTTATTGAAAACTTTTAAATCATGAGGGGCATGGATAGGGTGAATAGCCAAAGTCTGTGCAGAGGGTGGTGCGTGTATGGAATGAGCTGCTACTTCCAGGTTTAATTATTTGACAATAGGTGAAAACACATATACTCCAAAATAACTCCTCCATGTTTGTCCCAGAACCAGCTGACATACTCAAATCCAACACTCTTCCTGACACTGCTGGTTTCAGTATCATTCCCACCCGCTAAAGAGTTGAATTTTTCCCTCTCTGTGTTTGATCACATCCAGATTTTTTTATTAACAGCCCATTCCATTGAAGTTTAACCAAGTGCTACCTTTGGAAAAGACACAATCTGTCAGGTCTGTTAAGGTTTTAATCAGAAAAGAGAACACAATTATAAATGTGCATTATAATCAGGAGTAGGCCATTTGGCCTCTCAACCCTCTGATCTAATTATGGCCTCAACTCCACATTCCCAGCTGCCCCTGATCTATGTTAACTCTAATGTTTCATGCTGTATTTAAAATCTTAAGTCAACTTTCTCTCCCAGATGCTGCCAGACCTGCTGAGTTTCTTCAGCAATTTCTGTTTCTATTTCAGATTCCCAGCATCTACAGTTCTTTGTTTTATTCCAGTTGGTTCAGCCCCAGCCTGAGTTATCTTTGCTCATTAGATAACCCGCTCATTCCCTCAGCCCAGGATAGTTTTTATTGGTCTCAACCCAGTCAAACAACAATCTTCCTTTCACTTGTGCACACTCAACGTTCACACATTTTCACAAATAGATTGCAATGGAGAATTGATTGAACCGAGTCTGCTAAAATGAAGGATTCTGCAGTTCTTGAAGGTTGGTGACTGAGCTAACTTCTGACTTCAACTCAATGATTCTGATACTGAAAGATACACACGATCCTAAACCAGAGTTGCTCATTCTTACACATTTCTTAAACAAATTTAGTCTATCTCTGTAGAATTGAGAAGTTTAAGGGTTATCTGATTGAAGTCTTCAAGATATTGAAAGAAATGACAGGGTAGATAAACATAAACACTTTCCACTGGTTGGTGATTCCAGAATTAGGGGCATAATGTAAAAACTTGAGCCAGGTAGTTCATGAAAGAGAGATGATAGAAAACACTGCTATACACAAAGGGTGGTAAATGTTTGGAACTCTCTTCCATACGAAATTGGTCACCAGATCAGTTGTTAATTTTAAGTCTGAGATAGATATATTTTAAGCAAAGGTATTAAGGAATATGGACAAACAGCAAGTATACAGAGTAAGGCCACAAAATCAGCCATGATTTCAATAAATGATGAAACAGGTTTGAGAGTCTGAATGGCCTCCTCTTGTTACTAAGTTCCTGTACTGTAAATCAGGAAAGATTGTATCAATGTGAACAGAAGAAATAGGCACAGGAACAGACCTTTCAACCTGTCATCTCTTCTCAACTATTCAGTGTGAGTATGACTGATATTGGGCTTCAGTTTTCCTTTCTTGCCCACTATCCTTGACTCCCTGAGTGACCAAAAATCTGTCTATTCTAGCCTCAAATATATTCAGCGATGGATACGCTACAACCCTTTTGGATGGAGAATTCCAAAATTCACAAATGTTTGAGTAAAGAAATTTCTTCTCATCTCTGTGCAACAAGATCATCTCCTGATCCTGAGACTCTGGTAGTGCAGAGTAGAGGAAGTACAAAGCTGTGTAGATCAGCCTAAAAGTTCAGAGCTGAATTTTTATAGTTATTCACAAGATTAAGAGGACTGAAGACAACAAAGCATATCACTGCCCACCCCAAAATGAAGCCAGTGTGTTGGTTTCACCTGGCCAAATTCCTCAATCATTCTCAGTCTAAGGTAACAAGGGAAATTGACTCTGTGTTGAAACAATGGATTATTTCACCTGAAGTAGAACTAACAAGTTGTTTGTTCGGGACAGCTCAATGGATTTCATATGAATGAACAAAACAAATGAATGTAAAGATCATTCTATTCAAGGACGGCACGGTGGCTCAGTGGTTAGCACTGCTGCCTCACAGCGCCAGGGACCCGGGTTTGATTCCATCCTTGGGCGATTGTGTGGAATTTGGACATTTTCCATGTCTGTATGTGTTGTGTCCATGTGCTCTGGTTTCCTCCCAACAGTTCAAAGATCTGTGGGTTAGGTGGATTGGCATGTTAATTACCCATAGTGTCCAGAATGTGCAGGTTAGGTGGATTAACCATGGGAAATGTGGGGTTACAGGGACAAGGTGGAAGGGGTGAGATGCTCTTCTGAGGGTCATTGTGGACTCAATAGGCCAAATGGCCTGCTCCCGCACTGTAGGGATTCTATGATGTCATTATTCTACGAAACCTTAGCAAAATCGAGACCCTCATGAAGCTCAGTGCAGAAAGTGGTTGTCAGGAAGTACACTGAATGAAAAGTTGAAGTTGCTCACAAACTTCATTATTCCAATGGAGAGGGCTTTGTTTCAACAAATGATCCTTGGGTATCAGACCAACACAGAGCCAGAAGTCTTCCAGAGGGTAATGTGAAGCTTTCTAAGAGGACTTAATAAAGTTGTACACACAGATGATGTCCTAATCATGACACTGGAGCATGAGCTGTAGTGCATTATCTACAGGAACAATATTTACAGCCAATACAAATGCAAATTCTCAGACCCAACTATCAGATTTCTTTGGGATATTGTGAATGTATCCAGTCTCAGAGTTGATCCATAGCAGACAAGAGCAATCAAGGAGGTTTCAGTTTCTCATAACTGAGCTCCAAAGATTCATAGATATAACAAAACAAGGCAGAAAATTTTTACCCAATCAAATTGGGATCAGTGATTTTAACTTCCCCCATATCGACTGGGACACCCTTAATATCAGGAGATTGGATGAAGAGCAATTTGTTTGGCGCATCCAAAATAGTGCAATGAAGGAGGGGGGCCATGCTAGACCTGATATTGGGAAATGAGTCTGACCAGGTGATCAACGCTTCAGTAGGGGAGCATTTTGTGAAGAGTGACCATAATTCCATTAGTTTTTGGATATTTATAGGTAAGGACAAAGCTAAAAACAGATGACATCCTTGAAGAATATAGAAAAACTATGAAAGATGGCAGACAAGGAGTTCGGAGGGCTAAAAGGGACTATGAAATATCATTGACCAGCAGGGTTAAGGAGGAGCAAATGATTGCTGATGCTGGAATCTGTACTGAAAACAAAAAATGCTGGTGATCACAGCAGGTCAGGCAACATCCATGAAGAGACAGCAAGCTAACATCTCGAGTCTAGACAACTCTTTATCAGAGCTGAAGTGAAGTGTGGACAGGACAGCATTTATGCAATAGTAGGGGATAGGTGGAGTGCAGGGGGAGAAAATGATGTTGATAGTTCAGATTAAGTGATTGGAATGTGAGATTGGCAGAACAATGATGTAAAAACAATGACTGCAGATGCTGGAAACCAGATTCTGGATTAGTGGTGCTGGAAGAGCACAGCAGTTCAGGCAGCATCCAAGTAGCTTCGAAATCGACGTTTCAGGCAAAAGCCCTTCATCAGGAATATTCCTGTTTTTGCCCGAAACGTTGATTTTGAAGCTACTTGGATGCTGCCTGAACTGCTGTGCTCTTCCAGTACCACTAATCCAGAACAATGATGTGTCTAATTGCCAGATTGGGAAGAATAGACAGTCCCACTGGGGTGGGGGAGGGGAGAAAGGACATGGTGACAGAGAATGTAACAAGCAAAGCTAAAAGGGAGGGGAGGAATGGGTTCCCAATTTGAAGGTGTTGAACTCAATATTACGGTTGTAAAGGGCGTAGTTAAAGATGTTGCTGCTCCAGTTTTCACTGTGATTCACTGGACCATTGCAGCATGCTGAGGACAGACACATGGGCTTATGAGCAGGATGCTGTGTTAAAATGACCAGCTACGGGTAGGTCAGGGTCATGCTTGCATATGGACCAGAAGGTTAAGGAGAATCCCAAGGCATTTTATAGATATGTTATGAGCAAGAGGGTAGGTAGGGAAAAAGTAGGCCCACTCAAGGATAAAGGCAGGAGGTTATGTGTGCAGCCAGAGAAAATGGGTGAGATCCTTAATGAATAGTTTACACCTGTATTCACCAAAGAGAGGGACATGAGGTTGAGGCTAGGGAAAGGTGTATGAATACTCTCAGGGAGGTCAACGTAATGAAGGAGAAAGTGTTCGGTGTTATGAAATGTATTAAAGGTAGGCAAGTCCCCAGGGCCAGGTGGGGTCTATCCCAGGATACTGTGAGAGGCAAGGGAGGAAATAGTCGGGACTTTAACAGATATCTTTGCATCCTCTTTGGCCTCAGGCAAGGTTCCAGAGGACTGGAGAATGGCAAATATTGTTCCTTTGTTTAGAAAGGGAAACAGATTATCCATGTAATTACAAGCCAGTGAGCCTGACGTCAGTGGTCAGGAAGCTATTGAAGGAGATACTGAGAGACAGGATTTATTCATATTTGGAAGCGAGTGGACACGTTAGTGATAAAACTGTATGGGTTTGAGCGGGGCAGGTCATGTCTCAATGACTTGATAGAGTTTTTTGAGGAGGTGACAAGAATGGTTGATGACGGAAGGGAGGTGTTGTTGTCTCCATGGTCTCTAGTAAGGCATTTCATAAGGTCTCATGGCAGGCTGCTGCAAAAGATAGAGTCTCATGGGATCAGGGGTGAGCTGGCTAGATGGATAGAAAACTGGCTTGGCCATAGGAGGCAGAGAGTAGCAGTGGAAGGGTGCTTTTCAGAATGGGGATCTGTAACTAGTGGTGTTCCATAGGGATCAGCACAGGGACCTTTGTTGTTTGTAATATATACAAATGATCTGGAGGAAAAGAGAAATTGGATTGAAATCACAGACATTAATCAAATTACTTTGCTGTTTAATTTTACTCTGCTAAAGTTCTATATTGCTAATAAATTGCTTAGTCTTTTGTTCAAGCCATAAACCAGTGCCCGGAATTGATTGTTCTGGGATTGGGTAAGAACCATTGGGAATCAATTTTGAGATTCTTTGTAATTTTACTATGTTGCAAATAAAGAAGTAGGAAGGCTGATTTCAATATAGAAAAAGGAAGAGAGAGGTCAAAGTGAACATCTGCCATGTAAAATAATGAATCTGGGGAGGAGGTTATGGAGAACAAGGAAATGGCAGAGGAGTTAAACAGATATTTTGCACCAGTTTTTATGATGGAAAATACTTCAGAAAAATCCCATTAATACTAATGAATATGGGGGAGAAATTAGGCACTATCAACATCACTAAAAAAGTTATATTAGACAAACTAGTGAGATCAAAGGCTAATAAATCTCCTGGCCCTGATGGCTTACATCCCACAATCCTGACAGAAGTAGCCACAGAGATAGTGGATGCATTGGTTATAATTTTCCAAAAACCATTGGATTCTGAAGTGCCAGAGGATTTGAAAACTGCCAATGTGACACCCCTATTCAAAAAGGGAGGGAGCCAAAACGTGGATAGCTACAGGCCAATTGGCCTAACATGTACTGTTGGAAAAATGTTGGAATCAATTACTAAGGAAGTAATAGCAGAGCATATAGAAAATCACAATGTAATCAAACAGAATCAGCATGGCTTCATGACAGGGAAATCGTGTCTACTTCATTAGAACCTTTTAGGCAGTCTCAACCAAATTGGATAGAGGGAGGGCAACTAGTAGGTGTATTGTATTTCAACTTCCAGTAGGCATTCAACAAATTAACTCACAAAAGGATAAGTCATTAGATAAAAGCCCACAGTGTTGGAGGTAGGATATTGGCAGGGATAAGGATTAGCTAATGGGCAGGAAACTGCAAGTGGGGAGGAGGATTCTTTTTCAGGTTGGTGACCCATGACCAGTGGGGTTCCACAGGGGTCAATGCCTGGATTGCTAATTTTTACAATATTTATTAATCACTTGGAGGAGAGAAACAAATGCATTATAGCCAAATTTGCAGACAACACAAAAGTGGGTGGAACAACATGTTGTGAGACAGCTACAAACAATTTACAGAGAGAAATATTGATAGTTTAAGTAAGTAGGCAAAATGCTGGCAATCAGAGTACAAAGTGGGAAAATGTGAAGGTGTTCATTTTGAAAGGAAGAGTAAAAGAATAGGCTATTATACAGATGACTAAAACTGCAGAAAGCTGCACACAAAGGGCCTTGGGAGTGCTTATGCATGAAACACAGAAAGCTAGCACCCTGGGGCAGCAGATCATCAGGAAGGCGAATGAAATGTTAGCCCTTATTTCAAGGCGGTTGGAGTATAATAATAGAGAAATCACATAGCAACTCTACAGGTGGTAGTGAGACCGCACCTGGAGTACTGTGAGCAGTTTTGGTCCCCATTATTTGAGGAAAAGTATTATTTCATTGGAGGCAGTTCAGAGAAGTTTCACTAGGATGGTCCCTGGTGTGGAGGGATTGTCTTATGAGCAAAGGTTAAACAGGTTGGTACTCTACCCACTGGGTTTAGAAGAATGAGAGGTGATCTCATCGAAACATCTCAGATTCTGAAGGAGCTTGATACAGTATATGCTGAGAGGAAGTTTCCCCTGGGAGATGCTGGAACCAGAGGTAATAGCCTCAGAATAAAGGTGCACCAACTTAAGACTGAGATAAGGAGGAATTTCTTTTCTCAAAAGGTGTGAGACTCTGGAACTCTTTGACACAGAGAGATGTGGAGGCAGAATCCTTAGATACAATTAAGGCTGAGATTGACAGATTCTTGATCAAAAGGGGAATCAAGGGTTATAGGGAAAGGTCAGGAAAGTGGACATGAGGAATGTCAGATCAGCCATGATCCCATTAAATTTTGGAGCAGGTTTGAGGGGCTGGATGGTCTACTCCTGTTCCTCTTGCAGATGCTCTTATTGATTTGGTTTGGCTGTCTGTCTCTATGCTGTATCAATTTATTTTTATGGCAGGAAAGTTGAGTATTTCAAGTCTTAAAACTGAATCAATTCTCTGAACTTCTGTTTTTAGTTTGCTCATGGGATGTGGGCTTCGCTAGCTAACCAGTATTTATTGCCCATCTCTAGTTGTCCTTGAGAAGGTGATGGTGGGCTGCTGCTTTTGGACTGCTGTGGTCCATGTGCTATAGGTTGACCCACAATGACCTTAGGGAAAGAATTCCAGCATTTTGACCCAGCAACAATGAAGGAACAACGATATATTTCCAAGTCAGGATAGTGAGTGGTTTGAAGGGGAACTTGCAGGGGGTGGTGTTTCCATGTATCTGCTGCCCTTGTCCTTCTAGATGGTGAGTAACTGCAGTTCATCTCATAGAGAGCTCACACTGCCACTGACAGTGGAGGGAGTGAATGTTGCAGCTGGTAAATGTGGTGCCAATTAGGCAGCTGATTTGTCCTCGATGATGTCAAGCTTCTTCAGTGCCACTGGAGCTGCACCCATCCAGGCAAGTGAGGAGTATTCCATCACACTTCTGACTTGTGACTTGTAGATCATGGACAGGGTCTGGGGAGTCATGAGGTGAGTTACTAGCTGCAGGATTCCCAACCTCTGATGTGCCCTTTATATGCATTTATTGTTCCAGTGCTATATCCTTCCTTAGCCTTCAACCTGTAATATCAGAGTCGGAAGTTGGGAACTGGGTGCTAGTGAGGTGGGGGACGGGTGCAGCTGAAAATGTGTTGCTAGAAAAGCGCAGCAGGTCAGGCAGCATCCAAGGAGCAGGAGAATTGACATTTCAGGCATGAGCCCTTCTTCAGGAATGGGTGCAGCTGTCCGGCTCAATCTTACAGGAATGTTACTGACATATCAGCCCCTTTACCCATTCGACACTGTGCACTCTACACGTTGTATGGCCAGATCATTACACTCCCCCACTCTGTCCCACCATACCCCATGAATGCTAGATACTCTCAGGACCCTCCAACCCTTCATTCAATCAGACACTTGGCCCCATCAGGCTCATTGAACCTTCTGACCTTCTGACACCTGTGACCTTTTTGAGTGCATGGAGCCTATCACTCCCTGTCCAATCACTGTGCTGCTCTGCTAGCCCACAATTCCATTTTTCACTGACAATCCACATGGCACAGCTCTGCATGGCAGTGCAGGGAAGAGAACGAATCCCACCGTCCACCATCCCAGGTGGGTGCTGTCAATATTGCCCAGGAGGTGGGGGAGGATATATGGCTAATCCACTCAGCACTGCCCACCAGAATGTACTGCAGGTATGAAAGATGCTATTTTAATGGAGGTTATTGTTGTCAAATCAGACAAACATTTAGGGTCATCACCAGAAGCAAAAATCCAAAGTCAAAATTGCCATGAGTGTCATCCTGGCACAATTACAAATTAAACATCAAATGTCAGTTCCTGTAAATTGAACCAAACTTTCTGAAAAGCTTTTCATAAAAACTGACAGATTCCTGATGAAGGGCTTTTGCCCGAAACGTCGATTTCTAAGCTACTTGGATGCTGCCTGAACTGCTGTGCTCTTCCAGCACCACTAATCCAGAACCCAATCATTGCTGAGGGTGAATCTCTCATTTTTCTTGTACAAGAATAATGCCATGACCCTGCATTCAAACATTTGGGCAGCGATGGGTTAATGTTTCTATGATCCTATCATCTATTAGTTTGTGTGACCATTTCGGCAATGAAAGATGTAGACAGTGATTAGCCTTCATTTCAAGCTAAAGACAAGCTGCAGAGCTGGTTAGTATCTTAAAGCAACCCACAAAGTGTTGGATACTTACACACTGTGTCTCCTTGGCAAACTCAACTCCTTCTGCAAAAGAACAAAACTAGACTCAGCTTGAACAATGTCCCAGTCATAGCAAGATGGCCAGCCACAAAGAAAATGTTAAATATCACATCTGCTGCAGCAAACCGTGCCTAAATATTAATAAAAGCAAAATACTGTGCATTTTGGAATCTGAAGCACATCAGAAAAACTCAGTGGCTCTTACAGCATCTGTGGTATGGCAGAACAGTTCTAACGAAGAGTTATACTGGACTCGAAACATTAACTCTTTATCTCTCCACAGATGCTTCCAGACCTGTTGAGTTTCTCCAGCATTCTCTTTGTTTGACTCTGAAATATTAGAACAGGGTCAAGCAAAATATTATTGAAATACTTCAAGAATAATTTGCACCATCATTACTGTCCGTGTCACTTACCGATGTTATTGACTGTGTGAGCAAGTCTTTCACCTGGTGCTAGTGAGGGGAAGGCTGTTCCAAGTCAAATCCAATTCTATTTCTGATCATTGAATACCACAAGATGTGGATAGTGGGTGGGTGGGGGGTGGTGGGGAGAGCAGGTGGTGATGATGGTTGAGTGATGGCAGTACTATATGGCCATAGAACCTACAATTAACCAGCTTCCAAATCTCCCCAGACCCCACCTCTTCACCCACCCCTTAACCTACCTGTCCATCTTCCTTCCCACCTCCCTGCTCCACCCTTCCCACTAACCCATCACAGCCACCTCCTACCTGTATCCAACTATTGCCATGCCACCCACCTTTGCCCCAGACCAATTCCCTCCCCTTTATTTCTTAGACCTTTTTCTATCCTGATGAAAGATTCTGACTGAAACATTGACTCCCCTTCTCCTCTGATGTTGCTTGACCTGCTGTGCTTTTTCCAGGTCCACTCTTTATCCACTCCTATTCTCCAGTATCTGCAGTCCTCACCATCTCCAAAATACCATTAACTGTCAAGGGACAGTGGTTAGACTCTCTCACTGGAGATGGTCCTTGCCTGACACTTGAGTGGGTCAAATGTTGCTTGCCACTGTTCAGCCCCTGTCTGGATGTTCAGGTCTAGCTGCATTTGTGCATATGAACTGTTTGTGCATCTGAGGAGTTATGAGAAAATTTGTGCAGTTATGAATGAACATCCCAACCACTGACTTTATGATAGAGGGAATGTCATTGCTGAAGCAATTGAGGATAGTTGGGTTCAGCCCCTGGGGAGTTCTTGCCGAGGGGCCTTGGTGCTGAGATTGTTGTCTCCCATAGCATAAACCAGGTGTGACCAGGAGAGCATCCCTCCTTATTCCTATTAACTTCAATTTTGCTGGGGATTCATAAAGCCAAGGCAAGTTAGTCTGATCTCACCTTTGAATGTACAAACCTAAGAAAAATAAGGAGTGGAGCATTTAGACCTTGACCCTATTCTGTCATTCAATACCATCCTGAATAATTATCAGCTTCAATTCCAGTTTCCCAAGCATTCCCCAGGTCCCAGCTTCTCTGAATCCATCCATCTCAGCCTTGTATACTGTCCATGATGGAACAGCCAGAACCTATGTGAGAAAGAACTGCAAAGTTTCACAAACATTCAAATGATGAAATTTCTTCCTTTCTCAGTTTTAGATAATCTGCACCTAATCTTGGGGCAGCTGATGGTGGAATCTGTATATTGATTTAAAGTTTTGTTTTGGTGAGTATGACTAGTTCAGGTTGTGCTTAACTACTCAGTTCACCTTGTTTACCTGTTCCTAACCCACCACCCTGCCCCTCTCCTCACCCAAAACCCTCCCCCATGCCCCCCTCCCACCTTTTATCTATAGGTCTCCTTACACCCACCCCCAGTGCTGAAGAAGGGTTACACCAGAAATGCCGACTTCTCCACCTCCTGATTTGTGTTCTTCCAGCCTCCTGTCTTTCTTGGATTCCAGCATTGGCAGTTTTATTTAGTCTCTAACTACTCGGTTTGGCAGCTCTTCCAATTTTAACACAAGTTCCATGATGTTAGTGACAGCGGTTTGCAGGGTCCCCCTGGCATATTACAGCTTCATCATTTCTTGTGTCAGATGCTGTGTCCAGTTTTACATTTATTGAACCATTCAGCTTGTTCAAAGTGATTGCCTCTGTAGGTCATTTCAGAGGGCAGGTAAGAGACAACCACATTGCTGTGAGTCTGGATTCACATGTAGGCCAAAGCACATGAGGATGCTATATTTGCCTTCCTCAAGGGCATTACTGAATCAGATGGATTTTTGTAATAATCCAGTAATTCCCTGCCAGCTTTATGAACATTCAAGATGTAATCAATTAATTAAATTAACTTCTAATCTGTGTCATGATGGAATTTGAACTCATGTTTCTTGAGTATTTATCCATTAACATTACCATTACGTTAGTGCCTGTAACTTTCTGTTTCTCTCACTGGTGTTAATCTCAATATTGCTGGCCATAACGTCATAGAGGTGGACAACACAAAGACCACGTTATTCATTCATTTCCCTGTTGTTTACTGACAATATCATGCAATTGTTCTGAATCTCTTCTGAAAAAGGTCACTGGGCCAAACACATTTACTCTGTTCTCTCTCCACAGATGCTCCCCAGGCCTACTGAGTTTCTCCAGCTATTTCTGTTTTTACCACAGAATTGTAGAAGTGGAAAGGAGGCATTTGGCACATCACTTCCATGCCACATAACTACAAGAGCAGCTTTATTATAGGCTAGTAATACAGATCAAGATAACCAGTGACCCTCATACAATCCCCTGGGGATCCCACTATATCCTGTCTGAAAAATAGCCCTCATGGTGTCCGCCACCCATCTTCCTCCTCTAAACAAAGAAAAGATTCAGTGCACCAGATTGGTAAGATAACTAGTTTTTTCTTTATTCTTTATTTTTTATTATTTATTTTTATACAGTCTCTGAATAGTGGGAATGAAGATTAGGGAAGTTGAATGTTCCTCTGCAGAATGTGGGAGGTAAGGGTCACCCCGAGTGTCCCGCTGACTGCATCTGTAGGAAGTGCACCCAACTCCAGCTCCTCAAAAACTGCATTAGGGAACTGGAGCTGGAGCTGGATGAACTTCAGATCATTCGAGACGCTGAGGGGATAATTGAGAGGAGTTACAGGGAGGTAGTCACACCTCAAATACAAGAGAAAGGCAGATGGATTACAGTCAGCGGATGGAAAGAGAAGAGACAGTGCAAGTATCCTCTGTGACTATTCCCCTCAATAACAAGTATATCGTTTTGGATACTGTTCGGGGGGAATGACTTACTAGGGGTAAGCCATAGGGTACAGATCTCTAGTAAAGAGTCTGTCCCTGTTGCTCAGAAAGGAAAGGGGGAGAGGAGCAGAGTATCAGTCACTGGGGACTCCATAGTTCGGGGGACAGATAGGAGCTTCTGTGGGAACGAGAGAGACTCACGGTTGCTGTGTTACCTCCCAGGTGCCAGGATTCATTTAGTCCTTGATCGTGGTTTCAGGATCTTTAAGGGAGAGGGGGAGCAGCCCCAAGCCGTGATCAACATACGCACTAATGACAAAGGTAGGAAGAAAGGTGGGGATCTAAGGCAGAAATTCAGGGAGCTAGGGTGGAAGCTTAGAGCTAGAACAAACAGAGTTGTTATCTCTGATTTGTTACCCATGCCATGTGCTAGTGAAGGGAGGAATAGGGAGAGAAAGGAGCTGAACACATGGCTACGGGGATGGTGCAGGAGGGAGTGTTTCAGACACCTGGATAATTGGCGCTCATTCTGGGGTAGGTGGGACCTCTACAAACAGGATGGTCTTCACCTGAACTAGAAGGGTACCAATATCCAGGGGGGGTTGAGGGGGGAAATATTTGTTAGTTCTCTTCGGGAGTGTTTAAGCTAATTCATCAGGGGGGTGGGAACCGAAATTATGGTTCCAGTGTCCAGGAAGTTGAGAGTAATGAAGTCAGAAATAAGGATTCAAGGGCGCAAATGTTCACCGGCAGCAGGAAGGTGGTTTGAAGTGTGTCTACTTCAACACCAGGAGCATCTGGAATAAGGTGGGTTAACTTGCAGCATGGGTTGGTACCTGGGACTTTGATGTTATGGCCATTTCAGAGACATGGATAGAATAGGGACAGGAATGGTTGTTGCAGGTTCCGGGATTTAGATGTTTCAGTAAGAATAGAGAAGATGGTAAAAGAGGGGGAGGTGTGGCATTATTAGTCAAGGACAGTATTACGATGGCAGAAAGGACGTTTGAAGACTCGTCTACTGAGGTAGTATGGGCAAAAGTTAGAAACAGGAAAGGAGAGGTCACACTGTTGGGAGTTTTCTATTGGCCTCCAAATAGTTCCAGAGATGTAGAGGGAAGGATCGCAAAGATAATTCTGGATAGGAGTGAGAGTAACAGGGTAGTTGTTATGGGGTCTTTAACTTTCCAAATATTGACTGGAAATACAATAGTTCGAGTACTTTAGATGGGTCAGCTTTTGTCCAGTGTGTGCAGGAGGGTTTTCTGACACAGAATGCAGACAAGTCAACAAGGGGGAAGGCCATATTGGATTTGGTACTGGGTAATGAACCCAGACAGGTGTGAGATTTAAAGGTAGATAGGCACTTTGGTAATATTGACCACAATTCGGTTATGTTTACTTTAGTGATGGAAAGGGATAGTATACACAATAGGGCAAGAGTTATTGCTGGAGGAAGGGCAATTATGATGGGATTAGGCAAGATTTAGGATGCTTAGAATGGGGAAGGAAACTGCAGGGATGGGTACAATTGAAATGTGGAGCTTGTTCAAGGAACAGCTACTGCGTGGCCTTGATAACTATGTATCTGTCAGACAGGCAGGAAGTGGTCAAGCAAGGGAGACGTGGTTTACAAAAGAAGTTGAATCTCTTGTCAAGAGGAAGATGAAGGCTTATGTTAGGATGAGACGTGAAGGCTCAGTCAAGGCATTTGAGAGTTACAAGTTAGCCCTAAAGAGAGAGCTGAGAAGTCTTAGAGTCATATTCATAGAGATGTACAGCATGGAAACAGACAACTCATTCCAACCCGTCCATACTGACCAGATATCCTAACCCAATCTAGTCCCACCTGCCAGCACCCAGCCCATATCCCTCCAAACCCTTCCTGTTCATATACCCATCCAGATGTCTTTTAAATGTTGCAATTGTACCAGCCTCCACCACTTCCTCTAGCAGCTCATTCCATACACGTACCACCCTCTGTGTGAAAAAGTTGCCCCTTAGGTCTCTTTTGTATCTTTCGCTTCTCACCCTAAACCTATGCCCTCTAGATCTGGACTCCCCAACCCCAGGGAAAAGACTTTGCCTATTTACCCTATCCATGCACCTCATAATTTTGTAAACCTCTATAAAGTCACCCCTCGGTCTCCGACGCTCCAAGGAAAACAGCCCCAGCCTGTTCAGCCTCTCCCCACCCACCCACTATCCACATCTTTTCTGAACTCTTTCAAGTTTCACAACAACCTTCCTATAACAGGGAGACCAGAATTGCATACAATATTCCAACAGTGGCCTAACCAATGTCCTGTCCTGCCTGCAACAATAGTAGACTTGCCAACTTTAAGGGCATTTAAATGGTCAATGGTTAAACATATGGATGAAAATGGAATTGTGAAGGTGAGATGGGCTTCAGATTGGTTTCATAGGTTGGTGCAACATCGAGGGCCAAAGGCCCTGCACTGCACTGTAATGTTATACATTCTATGTTCTATCACCTCTCTCTGTTTCTTGTCACTCTGAGGATTGAGAGGTTCTGATCAATGCACCCTTGCTTTCTGCAGTATCTTCCCTGATGTCCCTCACTATATTACTCACTGATGTTACTCTCTGTTGTAATGTTACTGTCAGTGTTATTCACTCATTTACTCTCTTGTATACGATGCCTAGAGTTGGAAGTTTCCGGTCTCCTTCACTTACCTGAAGCCCACGGCGCCTCAGGATGTTTGGCTCATCCATTTTCTTCACTCAAATTCTGTCTGCCTTGTTCTCCCACTGTGCCCTGTTCAGTGTTTCTTGCTTTGGTTAATTTCTCGCACTTTCAGATTCTCACTTTGCGTCTGTTCCCTGCCTGTGGGAATCTCTCTCTCTCCCTCTGTACTTTGTACAGACGTTCAATTAAAGAATCACTTGCACTAGATTCAGCCGGTCTGCATCAGCTGATCTGTTTGAGACTGAATGAACAGAGAGCTGGTGATGGAGACAGGAGGAGAGAGCCAGTGACACTTGTGTGTCAGCTTGGGTTAGGCTGGAGTATCACCAACAAAAGAACCAATGTGAAGCACAAGCAGTTTTTTTTCTGAGTGCTGACATCACTGGGCCTGTTGCCTCAATAGGATCAATCCCAATAAATAAATAGTCTCCATAGCAACTTAAAGAAACAGCCACGATAACCTCCCTCAAAGCCTGTGTTACTACCTCATCAAGCACACAAACAGCAACCTCAAACAGCATTTCCTCTTCTTCTCCTGAGGAGATTTACAATCAGTCCTTGAACACATGCCATATTCTTCAAATTCTTCATTTTTTATATCATCCTCAAATTGCAGTAGGATCAGCTTCACACTCAGGGCTTTATTAACAAAACAATACCTAAAGGGATCGTAAAAGAGGAAAGCTCTCGAACCCCATCCACTGGGCTCCCAGTTCCATGTGATCTGACAGCAGTAGGATATCAAGGATAAACAGGCCAGAGGCAACAATGGCAATCAAGCTATTGGTATCCTTTGAAGAGGAAAATAATGAACTGAAACTCTCCCTTCCCCATAAATATGTAGGGCATTCTGAACCAGAGATAAATTCCATGGATGTAATGATACCAGCTGCAAGCTGCTTTGGCCAGACATTGCTCCTCGTCAGACACAAACGGTTCAGGAGCTCTGAAAGGAATTAAAAGTGTATTATTATCAACATGGAAATAAACCTCTGGACCAGGATCTATAGAAAGTTAATCTCAAACTAAGAAATATGGATGCTGGAGATTGGAAACAAAAACAGAAATTGCTGGAGAAACTCAGCATGTCTGACAGCCTCTGTGGAGAGAAAACAGAGTTAACCCTTCTTCAGAACTGTTCTAAATATCATCTGCCCAATAGTCAAATATTTCCACTCACTGGATACTGAAGGATGGAGCTCTGCATTTGCTTCCCCATTTATTTCTAAATATTTTTCAAACAATCATTACCATTCTGTTAGTAATTTCCATCAATAACAGCTTGCTTTTCCACCACAGTTGATGACAGGACACTAGAAAGCTCGAAGGAACAGAGGCATCCTCAGATGTTAATCTGAAAGAAGTTAATTCGATGTTCCCCAACCAGAAACCATGGATGAATCATGAAATCTTGTTACAATCTTCACAAAGCCGTCAGGGATGCCAAGAGACAATACCAGACCAAACTAGAGTCCCAGACTAACCACACGGATGCATGTCAACTCTGGCAAGGTTTACACAATACAACAGGCTACAAAGTGAAGTTGAGTAGAGTCACTGACAACAATACATCCCTCCTCAATGAGCTCGATGTATTCTTGTTTTGAACAGAACGTCAGTGAAATAATGTCACCCAACCTGACCGCCTCGGGTGCGCCTGTACCCATAGTCACCACCGCAGGCGCTAGATCAGCCTACTTGAGAGTGAACCCATGGAAGCTGACTCAGATCCTGCATGGACCACTGGCAAGTACATTTGCAGACATCTTTAACCTCTCCTTACTGCAATGTGAAGTTCCCACTGCTTCAAGAAGACCACCAACATTCAGATGCCAAAGAAACATCAGGCAGCTTGCCTTAATTAACAAGCACCCAATAGCTCTGACATTAATCATTGTCAGCAATGGCACATATTAACTCTAGCCTCCCAGATTGCCTTGATCCTCTACAATTAGCCTCCTGTCACAGTAGTTCCATGGCAAGCACCATCTCCCTAGCATTACACTCATCCCTGGAACATCTGGCGAAGTCTCAATAAGTTGAACAGCTTACAATCAATTCAGTTGTCCCCAGTGTGTGTGTGAGAGAGAGAGAGAAATGAGGGAAGGTAAACAAGGAGATTATGGAGAGCAGGCCAGGACAGAAGCCAAGCTTTATGAGTGATAATAAGAACTAAAATTGAGAACATGGGTTGACTGTGCTGAATGCAGCCCATGTAATGTGAGCACAGTTTTAGTGTGTGGGAGTGGGTGACTGCGCTAAAAGTGACCCAGGCCATCATAGACCAGGGTGTGGGGGATTGTGGACTATGGAAGAGTGGAATCAGGTTCTGAAATTATTGAACTCATTATTGAGTCCAGAAGGCTGCAGGGTTCCCAAGCAGAAACGGAGTTTTTTTGAGCTTGTGTTGAGCTTTGCTAAAGCACTGCAGCAAGTCCGAGACAGAAACGTTAGCATGGGAACAGGGCAGCGTGTTAAAGTGGCAGGCACCTGGAAGCTCAGAGTCTTTTTTGCGGACAGAACGTAGGTGTTCTGTGAATCGGTCACCCAATCAATTCCCCAATGTAGAGGAGACCACATTGTGAGCAACAAATGCAGGAGACTGGGTTTTGGGAAACGCAGATAAATCGCTGCTTCACCTGGAAGGTATGTTTCGGCTGTTGGCTAATGAGGAGGGAAGATATAACTGGGTTGGTGTTACACCGATTGCAGGGGAAAGTGCCATGTGGCTGTGGGGGAATTGTTGGGAATGGAGGAGGAGTGGACCAGAGTGTCCCAGAGGGAACAGTCCCTGCAGTTTGCTGACAAGGGACAGGAGCGAAATATATGCGTGGTTGTGACATCTGATTGGAAGTGGTGGAAATGGCGCAGTTGATCCTTTGGTTGTGGATGCTGGTGGGATGGTAAATGAGGGCCATAGGGACCCTATAATTGTTGTGGGAGGGAAGTGAAGGCTTAAGGGCAGAAATGCAGCATTATGGGGATACAGCAGGGCCTGGGTTTGTGTGGAATGCCCTTCAGATGAACAGTGTAGACTTGATGGGCTGAATGGTCCCTTTCCACACTGTAGGGATTCTGTGATAACTACATCATTGCTCATTGGAACACTCTGATATAACTCACACAGCTTACTGCATCATGCTGATATAATCCACACCCCTCACTGGAATGATCTGACATAATCCACACCTGTCACTTTGGCAATCGATATATCCGTACACCCCTCACTTAAGCAGTAAACTGTACCCCACACTCCTTGCTGTAACACTTTGACACATCCCATACTGTCCACTGCAACACTGATATATCCCACACTCCTCACTGTAACACTCTGATATACCCCACCCCCTCACTGTAACACTCTGATATACCCCACACCCCTCACTGTAACACTCTGATATACCCATCCCCTCACTGTAACACACTGATATATCACACACCCCTCACGTAACACTCTGGAATACCCCACCCCCTCACGATCACTTTCTGATATACTCCACACCCCTCACTGTAACATTCTGATGTACCCCACATCTCTCACTATAACACTGATATACCACACACTGCTCACTGTAACATACTGATATATCACACACCCCTCACTTAACACTCTGACTTCAACGTTGTGGCTATTTCAGACATGGGTAGTGCAAGGACAGGAATGGTTATTGCAGGTTCTGGGATTTAGATGTTTCACTAAGAACAGAGAAGATGGTAAAAGAGGGGGCGGGTGTGGCATTGTTAGTCAAGGTTTAATATTACGGTGACAGAAAGGATGTTTGAGGGCTCCTCTCTTGAGGTAGTATGGGCTGAGATTAGAAACAGGAAAGGAGAGATTATCCTGTTGGGAGTTTTCTATAGGCCTCTGAATAGTTCCAGAGATATAGAGGAAAGGATAGCAAAGATAATTCTAGATAGGAGCAATATTTTCCAAATATTGAATGGAAATACTATAGTTTGAGTACTTTAGATGGGTCAGTTTTTGTCCAATGTGAGCAGAAGGGTTTCCTGACACAGTATGTAGACAGACCAACAAGGGGCTAGGCTACTTTGGATTTGTTACTGGGTAATGAACTCAGCCAGGTGTGAGATTTGAAGGTAGGTGAGCACTTTGGTGATAGTAACCATAATTCGGTTATTTTTACTTTAGTGATGGAAAGGTATAGGTATATAGTGCAGGGCAAGAGTTATTGCTGGGGAAAAGGCAATTATGCAATTAGGTAAGATTTAGGATGTGCTCTCTGCCTCATTCCTGATGAAGGGCTTTGGCCTGAAACATCGATTTTTCTGCTCTTTGGATGCTGCCTGACCTGCTGTGCTTTTCCAGCACTATTCTAATCTTGACTCTGATCTCCAGCCTCTGCAGTCCTCACTTTCGCCTAGTTGACTTTAACCTTACTGCGATCCTCTTGCAAGGATGTCTACCTTGAAGAAGTTCTCCTCCTCTCTCTACAAGAATCTCAGTGAATCTCTCTGTCACTGCAACCCCCAGGTCACCTCCTCTGCTCTGAAGCTCTTCAACCACATCCTGAAACTCTTGGTTACCTTCTCCCCAGCCCCATACCCCTCCCATTTATCTCTCCACCCTGGAGGCTTCCTGCCTCATTCCTGACAAAGGGCCTTTGCCTGAAACATCGATTTTCCTGCTCCTCGGATGCTGCCTGACCTGCTGTGCTTTTCCAACACCCCACTCTAATCTTGACTCTGATCTCCAGCATCTGGAGTCCTCACTTTTGCCTAGGATGGGGAAGGAAACTGCAGGGATGGCCACAATTGAAATATGGAGCTTATTCAAAGAATAGCTACTGCGTGGCCTTGATAAGTATGTACCTGTCAAACAAGCAGGAAGTAATCGAGCAAAGGAGCCGTGGTTTACTAAAGAAGTTGAATCTCTTGTCAAGAGGAAGAAGAAGGCTTATGTTAGGATGAGATGTGAAGGCTCAGTTAGGGTGGTTGAGAGATACAAGTTAGTCAGGAAGGACCTAAAGGAAGAGTTAAGAAGAACCAGGAGGCAATATGAGAAGTCGTTGGCAGATAGAATCAAGGAAAACCCTAAAGCTTTCTATGGGTTTATCAGGAATAAAAGAATGATTAGAGAATGATTAGGGTCAATCAAGGATAGTAGTGGGAAGTTGTGCATGGAGTCCAAGGAGATAGAGGAAGCACTAAATGAATATTTTTCCTCAGTATTCACACTGGAGAAAGACAATGTTGTCGCGGAGAATACTGAGATACAGGTGACTAGACTGGATGGGATTGAGATTCACAAGGAGGAGGTGTTAGCAATTCTGGAAAGTTTGAAAGTAGACAAGTCCCCTGGGCCAGATTTATCCTCGGATTCTCTGGGAAGCCAGGGAGGAGATTGCAGAGCCTTTGGCTTTGATCTTTATGTCATCATTGTTGGCAGGAATAGTGCCAGAAGACTGAAGGGTAGTAAATGTTGTGCCCTTGTTTAAGAAGGGGAGTAGAGACAACCCTGGTAACTGTAGACCAGTGAGCCTTACTTTTGTTGTGGGTAAAGTGTTTGAAAAGGTTATAAGAGATAGGATTTATAATAATCTAGAAAGGAATAAGTTGATTATGGATAGTCAACAAGGTTTTGTGAAGGGTAGGACATGCCTTACAAACCTTGTTGAGTTCTTTGAGAAGGTGACCAAACAGGTGGATGAGGATAAAGTGGTTGATGTGGTGTATATGGATTTCAGTAAGGTGTTTGATAAGGTCCCCCATGGTGAGCCATTGCACAAAATACACAGGCATGGGATTGAGTGTGATTTAGCAGTTTGGATCAGAAATTGGCTAGCTGAAAGAACAAAGAGGGTGGTGGTTGATGGGAAATGTTCATCCTGGAGTTCAGTTACTCGTGTACTGCAAGGATCAGATTTAGGCCCACTGCTGTTTGTCATTTTTTATAAATGACCTGGATGAGGATGTAGAAGGACGGGTTAGTAAATTTGCGGATGTCACTAAGGTCGGTGGAGTTGTGGATAGTGCTGAAGGATGTTGCAGGTTACAGAGGGACATAGATAAGTTGCAGAGCTAGGCTGAGAGGTGGCAAATTGAGTTTAATGTGGAAGAGTGTGAAGAGAACAGAAATACAGAGTCCTAGGCTAATGGGAAGATCCTTAGTAGTGTATACGAGCAGAGAGATCTTGGTGTCCATGTACATAGATCCCTGAAAGTTGCCATCCAGGTTGATAGGGTTGTTAAGAGGGCATACAGTGTGTTAGCTTTTATTGGTAGAGGGAATGAGTTTTGCAACCATGAGGTCATGTTGCAGCTGAGCAAAACTCTGGTGCGGCCGCACTTAGAGTATTGCTTACAGTTTTGGTCACCGCATTATAGGAAGGATGTGGAAGCTTTGGAAAGCGTTCAAAGGCGACTTGGATGTTGCCTGGTATGGAGGAAAGGTCTAATGAGGAAAGGCTAAGGGACTTGAGGCTGTTTTCCTTAGCGAGAAGAAGGTTGAGAGGTGACTTAACTGAGACATATAAAATAATCAGAGGGTTAGATAGGGTGGACAGGAAGAGCCTTTATCCTCGGATGATGATGGCTCACACAAGGGGACATAGCTTTAAACTGAGGGGTGATCGATATAGGACAGATGTCAGAAGTAGTTTCCTTACTCAGAGAGTAGTAAGGGTATGGAACGCACTGCTGCCATAGTCGTAGGCTTGCCAAATTTAAGGACATTTAAATGGTCATTGGATAAACATATAGATGAAAATGAAATAGTGTAGGTTAGATGGGCTTCAGATTAGTATCACAGGTTGGCACAACATCGAGGGCCAAAGGGCCTGTACTGCACTGAACTGTTCTATGGTCTATGTTCTATGTTCTTCCTAGCACCCCTCACTGTTACACTCTCATATACTCCACAGGCCTCACTGTAGCACTCTGATATACCCCACACCCTTCACTGTAAAATTCTGATATATCCCAAACTCTTTACTGTAACAGAGCTGAAAATATGTTGCTGGAAAAGCGCAGCAGGTCAGGCAGCATCCAAGGAGAAGGAGAATCGACGTTTCAGGCATGAGCCCTTTTTCAGGAAGGCTCATGCCCGAAACGTCGATTCTCCTGTTCCTTGGACGCTGCCTGACCTGCTGCGCTTTTCCAGCAACACATTTTTCAGCTCTGATCTCCAGCATCTGCAGTCCTCACTTTCTCCTTTACTGTAACACTCTGACATACCCTCCACCCTACACTTAACACCAAATATAACCCATACCAGTCACTGTAACATTTGTTACACCCAACATCCCTCACTGTAGCACTATGATATATACCACACCCCTCACTATAACATCCTGATATACTCCACACCCCTGACTGTAACAGTGATATACCCCACATCCCTCACTGTAACACCCTGATATACCCCACATCCCTCACTGTAACACCCTGATATACCTCACACCCCTCACTGTAACACTCTGGAATACACATAGTAACAACCTGATATACTCCGCCTCCCTCATTGTAACACCCTGATATAAACCACACCCCTCACTGTCACATTCTGATATGACCCACACCCCTCACTGTAACATTCTGATATAACCCACACTCTTCACTGTAACACACTGATATACCCCACACCCCTTACTTTAACACTCTGGAATACACATAGTAACAATCTGATATATCCCGCA
Organism: Chiloscyllium punctatum; assembly: GCF_047496795.1. NCBI lineage: Eukaryota > Metazoa > Chordata > Chondrichthyes > Orectolobiformes > Hemiscylliidae > Chiloscyllium > Chiloscyllium punctatum. Next base: position 89,726,076 of record NC_092762.1, on the reverse strand, counting down.
TCCCTCATTGTAACACCCTGATATAACCCACACCCCTCACTGTAACATTCTGATATAACCCACACTCTTCACTGTGACACTCTGATATAGGCCACACCCCTCACTGTAATACTATAATATATTCCACACTGCTCACTGTGACCCCCGCTATACCCCACACCCCACACTGTAACACACTGATATACCCCACACCCCTCACTGTAACACTCTGGAATACCCCACACCCCTCACTGTAACACACTGATATAACCCACACCCCTCACTATAACACTGAAATACCCCACACCCCTCACTATAACACTGATAAACCCCACACTCCCCATGGTAACATTCTGAAATAACCCACATCCCTTGCTGTAACACTATGATATACCCCACACCTCTCACTATAATACTCTGATATAACCCATATTCCTCACTGTAAAACCCTGATAAAACCCACATTCTTCACTGTAACACAATGATATACCCCACACCCCTAACTGTAACACTGTGATATACCCAACACCTCTCATTGTAACACTCTGATTTACCCCACACTCCTCACTGTAACACCCTGATATACCCCACACCCCTCACTGTAACACCCTGATATACCCCACACCCCTCACCGCAACACTCTGGTTTACCACACACTACTCTCTGTAGCACTCTGATAAACCCCACACCCCTCACTGTAACATTCTGATATACCCCACACCCCTCACTGTAACACCCTGATATACCCCACACTCCTCACTGTAACACTCTGATATACCCCACACCCCTCACTGTAACATTCTGATATACCCCACACCCCTCACTGTAACACCCTGATATACCCCACACCCCTCACTGTAACATTCTGATATACCCCACACTCCTCACTGTAACACCCTGATATACCCCACACCCCTCACTGTAACACACTGATATATCCACACCCCTGACTGTAACATTCTGATATACCCCACACCCCTCACTGTAACATTCTGATATACCCCACACTCCTCACTGTAACACCCTGATATACCCCACACCCCTCACTGTAACATTCTGATATACCCCACACCCCTCACTGTAACATTCTGATATACCCCACACTCCTCACTGTAACACCCTGATATACCCCACACCCCTCACTGTAACATTCTGATATACCCCACACCCCTCACTGTAACATTCTGATAAACCCCATACCCCTCACTGTAACACACTGATATACCCCACACCCCTCACTGTAACACACTGATATACCCCACACCCCTCACTGTAACACCCTGATATACCCCACACTCCTCACTGTAACACACTGATATACCCCACACTCCTCACTGTAACACCCTGATATACCCCACACCCCTCACTGTAACATTCTGATAAACCCCACACCCCTCACTGTAACATTCTGATATACCCCACACCCCTCACTGTAACACACTGATATACCCCACACTCCTCACTGTAACACCCTGATATACCCCACACCCCTCACTGTAACACCCTGATAAACCCCACACCCCTCACTGTAACACACTGATTTACCCCACACCCCTCACTGTAACACCCTGATAAACCCCACACCCCTCACTGTAACATTCTGATATACCCCACACCCCTCACTGTAACACCCTGATATACCCCACACTCCTCACTGTAACACCCTGATATACCCCACACCCCTCACTGTAACACCCTGATAAACCCCACACCCCTCACTGTAACATTCTGATATACCCCACACCCCTCACTGTAACATTCTGATATACCCCACACCCCTCACTGTAACACCCTGATATACCCCACACCCCTCACTGTAACATTCTGATGTGGTGCTTCCTGTCCATTGCCCCCTTGTTACTGTGAGTGTCTCTTCAGCCTGGCACTGAGTGTGGGAGAGTGTTTTCACTGTTCTAAGTATTGGCTAGCTGCCTGTATAACTCACTGGTGCCAACACACAATCTGATTAATGCAGAAAATCTTTGAGCAGCTCTGGTATATCCTCAGTCCTAGCTCTCTGCCTCAGGAAGATTGTGGGGTCTCTGTGTGTCTTTTATTCAGCCTTTCTGTTTGTGTTATAATTTCCTGCTGGAAGCTGGGACCCTCTATATGTGCTGGGTGTACCCTCCCAGCCCAGCCCAGCCCAGCCCAGCCCAGCCCAGCCCAACCCAGCCCAGCCCAGCCCAGCCCAGCCCAGCCCAGCCCAGCCCAGTGTGACATATTATAAAAAACAAAGAACAATACAGCACAGGAAGAGGCTTTTCAGCCCTCCAAGCCTGTGTTGACACATTTTGCCCTTCCTTACTAAAACTGTCTTCACGTGCTCGATCCATATCCCTCTACAGTAGCGCCTCGACTTACGAACTTAATCCGTTCCGGGACCCGGTTCGCGAACCGAACAGTTTACGAACTGAATCAATTTTTCCCATTGTTCGGATAGTGTAAGAATGCTTGTTCACAGCACACACGCCAAAGATGAACTGAATGAGATCACGCCGGGCCCAAGAGCTTTTGTGTTCAAAGCGCGCGTAGCAAAGCAGAACAATGAAACCACGTGATTGCACACCGGCTTTTTGCGTTCGTACCTTGAATTTCATACATATGTTGAAGCAAAATTTTACGTACAATTTTGTTCATAAACCAATTTGTTCATGAACGGGGTCGTTCGTATGTGAGGTGCTACTGTATTCCCTTCAGATTTTTCCAGGTGCTTCTTGAATGCTGTTATTGTGTCTGTTCTCACTACCTCCTCCTCCGGCAGTACGTTCCAGGCACTCACCACCCTTTGTGTGAAAAACTTGCCTCACACATCTCTTTTAAACATCCCCCCTCCCACCATGAACCATTGTCCCCTAGTAATTGACTCCTCCACCCTGGGAAAATGCCTCATACTTTCCACTCTATCCATGCCATTCACAATCTTGTAAACTTCTATGAGGTCACCCCTCAACCTCCTGAGTTCCAGTGGAAACAAACCCAGTCAATCCAATCTTTCTTCATAGCTAAAATCCCCCAAACCAGGTATCATCCTGGTAAACCTTCTCCATACCGTCTCAAAAGCATCCACATCCTCTGATAGTGAGGTGACCAGAACTATACGCAACATTCCAAGTGTGGCCTAACTAAAGTTCGACAATGCTGTAGCATAACCTGTCTATCCTTATACTAATGCCCCTTCCAATGAAGGGAATAGTGAGGATTGCAGATGCTGGAGAATTCAAAGTCAATAAAGTGTAGCGCTGGAAAAAGCACAGCAGGTTAGGCAGCATCTGACAACCAAGACAGTCAATGTTTTGGGCATAACATCCCAGTCCTGATGAAGGGTTATGACTGAAATGTCAACTCTCTTGTTCCTCAATGAAGGCAAGGCCAGAGCCGTTTTTTACTCCCTTATCCACTTGCACAGGCACCTTCATTGATCTGTGGACATGCACATCCAGACCCCTCTGCATATCAATTAGGCCCCAACGTTGTGCTGAAGTCTGATAACCATAAACGATGATGATGAAAAGTGACCATCTGATCCTAGCCCATTCCCTTTCCAATTCCTACTAGCAAGGCGGCCTTTGTGTGGAGCCACAGAAAATGGGGGAGATACTAAATGAATATTTTGCATCAGTATTTACTGTGGAAAAGGATATGGAAGATAGAGACTGTAGGGAAATGGTGACATCTTCAAAATATCCATATTACAGAGGAGGAAGTGATGGATGTCTTGAAATGGTTAAAGGTGGATAAATCCCCAGGACCTGATCAGGTGTACCCAAGAACTCTGTGGGAAGCTAGAGAAGTGATTGCTGGGCCTCTTGCTGAGATATTTGTATCATCGATAGTCACAGGGGAGGTGCTGGAAGACTGGAGGTTGGCAAACGTGGTGCGACTGTTTAAGAAGGACGGTAAAAACAAGCCAGGGAACTATAGACCGGTGAGCCTGACCTCGGTGGTGGGCAAGTTGTTGGAGGGAATCCTGAGGGACAGGATGTACATATATTTGGAAAGGCAAGGTCTGATTCGGGATAGTCAACATGGCTTTGAGCATGGGAAATCATGTCTCACAAACTTTTTGAGTTTTTTGAAGAAATAACACAGAAGATTGATGAGGGTAGAGCAGTAGATATGATCTATATGGACTTCAGTAAGGCGTTCAACAAGGTTCCCCATGGGAGACTGGTTAGCAAGGATAGATCTCACTGAGTACAAGGAGAACTAGCCATTTGGATACAGAACTGGCTCAAAGGTAGAAGACAGAGGGTGGTGGAGGGTTGTTTTTCAGACTGGAGGCCTGTGACCAGTGGAGTGCCACAAGGATCGGTGCTGGGTCCACTACTTTTTGTCATTTACATAAATGATTTGGATGTGAGCATAAGAGGTACAGTTAGTAAGATTGCAGATGACATCAAAATTGGAGGTGTAGTGGACAACGAAGAGGGTTACCTCAGATTACAACAGGATCTGGACCAGATGGGCCAATGGGCTAAGAAGTGGCAGATGGAGTTTAATTCAGATAACTGCGAGGTGCTGCATTTTGGGAAAGCAAATCTTAGCAGGACTTATACACTTAATGGTAAGGTCCTAGGGAGTGTTGCTGAACAAAGAGACCTTGAAGTGCAAGTTCATAGCTCCTTGAAAGTGGAGTCTCAGGTAGATAGGATAGTGAAGAAGGTGATTGGTATGTTTTCCTTTATTGGTCAGAGTATTGAGTACAGGAGTTGGGAGGTCATGTTGCAGCTGTACAGGACATTAATTAGGCCACTGTTGGAATATTGCGTGCAATTCTGGTCTCCTTCCTATCGGAAAGATGTTGTGAAACTTGAAAGGGTTCAGAAAAGATTTACAAGGATGTTGCCAGGGTTGGAGGATTTGAGCTACGGGGAGAGGCTGAACAGGCTGGGGCTGTTTTCCCTGGAGCGTCGGAGGCTGAGGGGTGACCTTATAGAGTTTTACAAGATTATGAGGGGCATGGATAGGATAAATAGACAAAGTCTTTTCCCTGGGGTTGTGGAGTCCAGAACTAGAGGGTATAGGTTTAGGGTGAGAGGGGAAAGATATAAAAGAGACCTAAGGGGCAACCTTTTCACACAGAGGGTGGTACGTGTATGGAATGAGCTGCCAGAGGAAGTGGTGGAGGCTGGTACAATTGCAACATTTAAGAGGCATTGGGATTGGTATATCAATAGGAAATGTTTGGGGGGATATGGGCCAGGTGCTGGCATGTGGGACTAGATTGGGTTAGGATATCTGGTTGGCATGGACAGGTTGGACTGAAGAGTCTGTTTCCATACTGTACATCTCTATGACTCTATGAATCTATAATGCCAACCTGACCTCTGCCCAATTCAACCCTGACAACAGCAAGCAAGCATCATAGATACCAGTTTTTCCGCCAATTTGGGGCAACAAGGTGGCTCAGTGGTGAGCACTGCTGCCTCACAGCACCAGGGTCCCAGGTTCAATTCCTGCCTCGGGTGACTGTCTGTGTGGAGTTTGCAGATTCTCCTTGTGTCTGCATGGGTTTCCTCCGGGTGCTCTGGTTTCCTCCCACAGTCCAAAGATATGCAGGTTAGGTGAATTGGCCATGCTAAATTGTCCATAGTGTTAGGTGCATTAGAGGGAAATGGGTCTGGGTGGGTTACTCTTCGGAGGGTCAGTGTGGACTCGTTGGGCCGAAGGGCCTGTTTCCACACTAGAACATAGAACATAGAACATAGAAAAATACAGCGCAGTACAGGCCCTTGGGCCCTCGATATTGCGCCGATACAAGCCCACCTAACCTACACTAGTCCACTATCCTCCATATGCTTATCCAATGCCCATAAAGAGAGAGAGTCCACCACTGCTACTGGCAGGGCATTCCATGAACTCACGACTTGCTGAGTAAAGAATCTACCCCTAACATCTGTCCTATACCTACCACCCCTTAATTTAAAGCTATGCCCCCTCGTAATAGCTGACTCCATACGTGGAAAAAGGTTCTCATGGTCAACCCTATCTAAACCCCTAATCATCTTGTACACCTCTATCAAGTCACCCCTAAACCTTCTTTTCTCCAATGAAAACAGCCCCAAGTGCCTCAGCCTTTCCTCATACGATCTTCCTACCATACCAGGCAACATCCTGGTAAACCTCTTCTGCACCTGTTCCAGTGCCTCCACATCCTTCCGATAGTATGGCGACCAAAGCTGCACACAATACTCCAGATGTGGCCGCACCAGAGTCTTATACAACTGCAACATGACCTCAGGACTCCGGAACTCAATTCCTCTACCAATAAAAGCCAGTACGCTATATGCCTTCTTCACCGCACTATTTACCTGGGTGGCAACTTTCAGAGATCTGTGTACATGGACACCAAGATCCCACTGCTCATCCACACTACCAAGTATCTGACCATTAGCCCAGTACCCCATCTTTTTGTTACTCTTACCAAAGTGAATCACTTCACACTTACCTACATTGAACTCCATTTGCCACCTTTCTGCCCAGCTCTGCAGCTTATCTATATACCGCTGTAACCTGCCACATCCTTCCTCACTGTCAACAACTCCACCGACTTTCGTATTATCCGCAAAACGTGCTCACCCAACCTTCTAGCCCCTCCTCCAGGTCATTTATAAAAATGACAAACAGCAATGGTCCCAAAACAGATCCTTGTGGAACACCGCTAGTAACTGCACTCCAAGATGAACCTTTACCATCAACTACTACCCTCTGTCTTCTTCCAGCCAGCCAATTCCTAATCCAAACCTCCAACTCACCCTTTTTTTTATTTTTTAAAGCACACACTTTGTATTTTGATTTGAATATTTCTCTTTTTTTTGTACAGTCTATAGCTGGTATCAACTGATTGTGAAAATCCATCAATTAGTCCTCATTTCTGTCATCATCAGCAGGATATAGGAGAAAGGCCCCACATCTACTCAGCACTACTCGATCAGTCACCTGTAGGATCTCTTCCAGACGCTGGAAAGAGCCACTGAGCTGTTGCACTTTAGGCATGGAGAATAAATTAATTAAGGGTATGTCAGGTTTACCATCAATCTTACACACTTCCAGCCTTTTAGTATCTTTCGGCTTAAAAGTTTTCTCTCGTTTACTGTCATCAGTTTGTGCAGATCCCCTTTCATTCTGGTTCCAGTTCTCAGCCCCTTACCCCTCATCGTCATAATGAATGTTAATGATCTGTCTTCTCACACATTCTGCTGCGTAGATAACTTCATTAAGGACAATATCCTGCTGGATTTTCTTATCTTTCAGACTTGGGTAAACAACTTCATATACCAGTTTATATAGCTGTTTGGAATGTTTAGTCTCTATTTGAGGCGCTTTTGATAGCTGTCTCAGAAATATAGATACTTGAGTGCAGAATCCCAACTGCTCTGTCCCGAGAGGTCCTTTTCCTACACCAGTGAATTCCACTTTATAACCAAATTTATTTCCAATGTTCAAAGACCAAGCTTGGAATTCTGCCCTGCTCCACTCAAATTTATGGTCCCAGTGCCTGAATCGCATTATTCCTGGAAGTAAGGGGTTGAAATCTGCATTTGGAGTTGTAATTACAACTACTGCTGGATTCATGTATCCAAATACCACCTCTGAAAATCTCTCAACCTCTGAGATGTTTAGGTGTTCTACTCGTATATTGTCGGTCTGTGTTGTTGTTGCTGCTGTTACTGGTCCTGAACCCAAAACGGCACGCATGGTCTAACCCCCCACACACTGTAGGGAATCTAATCTAAATATAATCTAATCAATTCGATTTACTCCATCCCATATCTAGAAATAGTTGGAGACACCATATACTGCAAAGGCTAAAGACTCTGATAACATTCCAGCAATAGTACTGAAGATTTGTGCCCCAGAACTTGCCAGTCCCCTAAGCGAAGCTTTTCCAGTATAGTTACAACACTGGCATCTACCCGACAATGTACAATTACTGCCATATCAGTCTGATACTAATAATCAGCAAACTGATGGAAGAGTTCTCAAATGTACTATCCAACAACACTTACTTCGCAAGACATTTGTCACATACTCAATTTGTGATCAGCTGCTGATGTCATTACAGCCTTAGTTCGAACAGGAACAAAAGAGCTGAGTTATGGAGGAGAGGTGAGAGTGATAGCCATTGACATAAAGATCACATTCGACCGAATGTGGCACAAGGAGACCTTGCAAAACCACAGTCAATAGGAATCGGGGGGGCAAACTCTCCAATAGTTGGTGTCACACCTGGCACATAAGAAGATGGTCGTGGTTGTTGGAATTCAGTCATCTCAGCTTCAGTCACTGGAGGAATTCCTCAGCTGGTTTATCAATGGCCTTCCCTCCATCATAAAGTCAGAAGTGGAGATGTTCACTGATGATTACACAATGTTCTGCAGTATTCTTGAGTCCTCAGACACTGGAGCACAGCAAGTCATGCTGCATCTGATAATTGGATGCAATCTATGTCCAAGTGCAGCAAAACCTGGACAACATCTTGTTTTGAGCTGAAAAGTGACAAGAAGCATTTATAAGATCATAAACCATCATAAATAAGAATAGGAGCAGGCCATTTGACCCCTTGGAATTGCTCCATTATTCAATAGGATCATGGAGCACCCTTTATTCTGAGATTGTGCCTTTTGGTCCTAGACTCTCCCATTTGGAGAAATTTCCTCCCAGCATTTACCTTGTCAAGCCCCTTAAGAATCTTATCAATGTCAATGAGATCATCTCTAATTCTTCTAAATGCCACTGACTAGAGTCCCAGTCCCAGATAATCCCTCCCATACCAGGGATCATCCTAATGAACCTTCTCTGAACCGCCTCCAATGAAATGACATCTTTCCCTAAATGAGGGGACCAAAGCTGTTCATTTTGCTCCAGACGTGGTTTCCCCATCACCTTGTACAGTTATTGTCAGACCTTCCTACAGTTATACACCAACAGCCATGAAATAAGGGCCAACTTTCCATGACCCTTCCTGATTACATGTGTGCTAGCTTTCTGTGTTGCATGCACAAGTCCTCAGACCTTTTGTGTTGCAGTTTTTCTCCACTTAAATCATGCTCTTCTTTTGTTCTCTCTTTCAAAATGAATAAATTTGCACTTTCTTACATTCTACTCCATTTGCCAACATTTTGTCTACTCAACCTCTCAATATCTCCCTATAAACTGTTTATATCCATTTCACAACATACAGTTCCACCTCAATTTGTGTCATCTGAAATTTGTCTATGGTACATTCACTTCCCTTCTCCAAATCATGAATATATATTATAAACAGTTGTGATCCCAGCACTGATCCCTGTGAAACTCTACTGGTCATAGGTTGCTAATTAAAAAAAAATCCCTTATCCCCACTAACTTTTCTGCCCATTAGCTAATTCTCTATCCAATGTATTCCTTCCAACATGGTTGGCTCTTATGATTTAACCTTTTGTGAGGTACCTTGTTGAACACCTTCTGAAAGCCAAATACAAAAAATCTACTGGTTCCCCTCTATCCACTCCGGCTCAGACATCCTCAAAAAACTCTAATAAATTAGTCAGATGTGATTTTCCTGTCATGAAGCCATGCTGATGCTATCTGATTAGATTAAGATTTACTAAATGTGTTACTATTACTTTCATAATAATTAATTCCAATACATTTCCAACAATCGACATTTGGCTAATCAGCTGATAGTTATCCATTTTCTGCCTCCCTCCCTTTTTGAATAGGGGAGTCATGTTTGTAGTTTCCAATCCTCTGGTACTTCTCCTGAATCCAATGATTGTTGTAAAATTATAGCCAACAGGAACATAAGAATTAGGTGTGGGAGTAGGCAATTCAGCCTTTCAAGCCTGCTCTACCATTTAACATGATCATGGCTCATTTTATCCTGGTCTCAACTCCACTTTCCTGCCTGCTCCCCATAGCCTTCTATCCCACTTTTCATCAGAAACATATCTATTTCTTTCTTTGATTCTGCCTCCAGTGCACTCTGGGCCAGTGAGTTCACTGATTCACAATCCTCTGGGAGAAATAGTTTCTCTTCATCTCAGGTTTGAACTGACCTCCTCTCACTCTATACCCATGACCTCTTGTTCAAGACTGTCCCACAAGGGGGAATATCTGTTCCTCATCCACTTTATCAATCCCCTTTAGCATTTTATATTCCTCAATCATTTAACAAGGAGCTATTTAACCGCTCCTTGTACAACAGCCCTTTCATCCCTGGGATCAGCCTGGTGAGCCATCTCTGACCTGCTTCCAGTGCCACCACATACTTCCTGAAGCAAGGATACCAAAGATGGACACACTATTCCCGGTTTGGTCTCACCAATGCCTTATTCAACTGTAAGAACACTACTTTTATAATCCAGTCCTTTTGCAATAAATGCCAGGATTCTATTTGCTTTTCCTTTTGTGTGTTGCACCTACATAGCCACTTTTGCAATTCATGCACAAAGACAACCAAGGTCCCTCTGATGTACTTTGAATCTGCTCCCATTTAAATAACAATTTGTACTTTTATTTTTCCTACCAAATGGATAACCTCACACTTATCAGCATGAAACTCCGTCTGCCAGATTCTGGCTCATTCTCCCAGCCTATCAAAATCCATCTGTAAACTCTTTATCTTCTCGTCACAGCCTGCTTTCCCATTTATTTTAGCATTCACTAACCCTGTAGCTTCCTCTTTTATAACTCTAGGATGCAAAACATCAGGGTCAGCTGTCTTTAGCCTCATTACTTTGTCTAATACTACTTCTCTAGTGCTGGTGATGTTACTTAATTTCTCCCCCATATTTTTTAGTCTTAATAGGATTCTTGAAGTATCTTCCACCACAAAGACTGAAGCAAAATATCTGTTTAACTCCTCTGCCATTTCCTTGTTCCCCATAACCATCTCCCCAGATTCATTTCTAAATGATCGATGTTCTCTTTGTCTCTCTCTTCTTTTTCAATATATTTAAAGAAACTCCTATTGTCAGTTTTTATAGTCCTCACTAGTTTGGCCTCATAGTTTATTTTCTCTGTCTTTATTATATTTTAATCATCTTTTGCTGGATTCTGAATTTATCCTAGTCTTTGGGGCTATCACTGACTTTTGCCTCATTATCTGCTTTTCCTTTCAACTTAATTACTATCCTTAATTCCTTCAGTTAGCCATGGATGGTTTAATACCTTCTTAGAATCTTGTGCTATGTAATTGCCAGGCAATGACTCTAACTGGCAACTGGCAATCATTAAGTTTTGACCAGAAAATGAATTTGATTAGCCGTATAAATACATTGAGAGTTACAGTTGAACTTGCTTTGATAACAAGAGCAGGTCAGAGGCTTGGAATCCTGCAGTAGGTAACTCACCTCCTGACTTCTCAAAGCCTGTTCACCATCTACACGGCACAAGTCAGGATTGTGATGGAATACTCCTCACTTGCCGAGATTCATGCAGCTCCAACAGCACTCAAGACGGCTGACACCATCTGGGTCAAAGTAGCCAACTTGATTGGAACTGCATCATTTATTTTCATTATTCACTCCCTTCATCAAGAAGGGTTGGTTGCAGCAAAGTGTACCATTTACAAGATTCTCATCACAAAGTGTACCATTTACAAGATTCACTGCAGCAACACACAAAGACTACTCCAACAGTACCTTTCAAACCCACAATCTCTACTACTGAGAAGGACAAGAACATCAAACATATGGGAAACATTGAAACATAGGAAATAGGAGCAGATATAGTCCATTCATGCCATTGAGCCCGTTCTGCCATTCAACATGATCAAAGCTGATCCTCAAGTTCAACACCATGCCTCCTCTCTTACCTCTGATTCCTTTAGTTTCCAAAATTCCTTTCTTTCTTCAATATATTCAGTGACCTCACTGCCACAGCTTTTGTTGTAGAGTATTTTACAGTTTCACCATCTTCTGAGCGAAGACACTGCTTCTCATCACAGTCCAAAATGCCTTCTCCATATCCTGAGACTTATAAGTCAGGGAATACATTCCCCCTCTATCCAGGTTGTCTAGTCCCATCAGAATCTTATACATTCCACTGAGAGCCCTTCTTATTCTTCTGAACTCCAGTTCAGAATCATACAAAACAGAACAGGCCCTTGGGCCCATCGAGATTAGTATCCCAAAGATACACTAAATCTGTATAGGTCCCACTTACCACCACTAGGTCCACAGCCCTGAATGTTATGACAGTTCAAGTGCTCATCCAAGTACTTTTTAAAAATTGTGAGGGTCTCCGCTTCAACTCCCACTGTGACTGTCCCAGCCTGTGGGTGAAAAAGGTTTTCTTCAAAAACACCTCTAAACCTGCTTTCTATCCACTCTGTTCATGCCCCTCATTATCTTATATGTCTCAATCAGGACCTTCCACAGAATTCCATGCTCCAAAGAAAGCATCCCAAGTTTATCCAGCCTCTCTTTATTGCTAAAGTGCTCCATCTCAGGCAACATCTTGATGAATGTCCTCTACATTCCCTCCAGTGCAATCACATCCTTCCTCCAGCTGTGGTCAAACCAAAGTTCTGCACAGCTCCAATATAACGTCCCTGCTCTTATGATTTGTGATAAAGATAGAAATCCCTTATGCCTTAACTCCCCTATTTGTCTGCCCTGCCAACTTCAGTGGTTTGCACACAAGCATCTCAAGATACTTCTGTTCTTCTGAGCTTCCTAGAGTCCAGATATTCATTGAGTACTCTCTTGTCTTGTTACTTCTTTCAAAGTGTATCACCTCACACTTGTCAAGGTTAAATTTCATCCGGCCACTGATCTGCACATCTGACCAACCGGAAGTTTATTCTGCTCCTAATTACTCTGAGGGTAGTTAAGAGTCCACAGAGATTACTGTGATCTGAAATCACATATAGGCAGATTGGGTAAGGATAGCAGATTTTGGATAGCAGACACCGACCCTCCGAAGAGCAACCCACCCAGACCCATTCCCCTACATTAACCCCTTCATCTAACTCCGCAGGCAGTTTAGTATGGCCAATTCACCTAACCTGCACAATTTTGGACTGTGGGAAGAAACCGGAGCACCCGGAGGAAACCCACGCAGACACGGGGAGAATGTGCAAACTCCACACAGACAGTCGCCCGAGGCGGGAATTGAACCTGGGTCTCTGGCAATGTGAGGCAGCAGTGCTAACCATTGTGCCACCGTGGTGTCCACAGTGTCACTTCCAGCCAGCTTTCTTTCATTGCAATTTTTTCTTGAATTTCAATGCCACCTGACATGTGGGATTTGAATTATAATCTCAAAATATGAGCATCGGGTTCTGAATTATTAATCCAATGACATTAACATTACACCATTGCCTCTCCCTCAGGCCCAACAGACTCAATCTCTCCACACTTAACAAACCTGCTATCCCAGGAATCAGTCTGGTGAACTTTCCCTGCACTCTGTCTGAGGTCTTTTCTTAAGTAAGGAGACTAAATGATTTGGATGCGAGCATAAGAGGTACAGTTAGTAAGTTTGCAGATGACACCAAAATTGGAGGTGTAGTGGATAGTGAAGAAGGTTACCTCAGATTACAATGGGATCTTGACCAGATGGGCCAAAGGGCTGAGGAGTGGCAGATGGAGTTTAATTTGGATAAATGCGAGGTGCTGCATTTTGGGAAAGCAAATCTTAGCAGGACTTATACACTTAATGGTAAAGTCCTAGGGAATGTTGTTGAACAAAGAGACCTTGGAGTGCAGGTTCATAGCTCCTTGAAAGTGGAATTGCAGGTAGATAGGATAGTGAAGAAGGCGTTTGGTATGCTTTCCTTTATTGGTCAGAGTATTGAGTACAGGAGTTGGGAGGTCATGTTGCGGCTGTACAGGACATTGGTTAGGCCACTTTTGGAATATTGTGTGCAATTCTGCTCTCCCTCCTATAAGAAGGATGTTGTGAAACTTGAAAGGGTTCAGAAAAGATTTACAAGGATATTGCCAGGATTGGAGGATTTGAGCTATAGGGAGAGGCGGAATAGGCTGGGGCTGTTTTCCCTGGAGCGTTGGAGGCTGAGGGGTGACCTTATAGAGGTTTATAAAATCATGAAGGAGATGGATAGGCAGATCTTTGTCCTGGGTTGGGGAGTCCAGAACTAGAGGGCATAGGTTTAGGGTGAGAGGGGAAAAATTTAAAAGGGACCCAAGGGACAACCTTTTCACACAGAGGGTGGTACGTGTATGGAATGAGCTGCCAGAGGAAGTGGTGGAGGCTGGTACAATTACAACATTTAAAAGGCATCTGAATGGATATATGAATATGAAGGATTTGGAAAGATATAGGCCAAGTGCTGGCAAATGGGACTAGATTAATTTAGGATATCTGGTTGGCATGGACGAATTGGACCGAAGGGCCTGTTTCTGTGCTGTATATCTCTGAGATGTACTCGTCAATGGTCACACGCCCACCTCATTCTGTGTTAAAAACAAATGTTCAAATATTACACTCAATTTCATCATCCAAAACACTGTGAATATATTGTAAGTAGTTGGGAATCAAGCAATGGACTCTGTGCTACTCACAAGTCTCAATATTCCATCTTGAAAATGAGTCATTTATTCTACCCTTTACAGGTGCAGCATTCTATTGGTAAGATTAATGGAATGTTCGCATTTATTGCAAGACGGTTTGAGTATAGGAGTCGTGAAGGTTTGCTCCAGTTGTGTCGGAGCTTACTTAGTCTGCACCTGAATATGGTGTAGAGTATTAGTCTCCTTCTCTCAGGAGAGATACTATTACCACAGAGTATTAGAGTGAAGGCTCACCAGACTGGTTCCTGGGATGGTGGGACTGTCCTATGAAGAGAGTTTGGACAAACTGAGTCTGTATTCTCTAGGGTTTTGAAGAATGAGAAGTGACCTCATTGAAATGTACAAATTAGTGAAATTGATAGACAGGATAGACACAGGTGAGATCTTTCCCTGGTTGGGGAGTCAAGAACCAGGCAGTACAATGTAAAAATGAGAAAAAGGACCGAGATGAGCAGAATTGCTTTACACACAGAGGGCTGTGAAGGCTCAGTTTTTGAGTGTGTTTAAAGTCCCTAAATGAAACCTAAAACTGCAAGAGGTCTCCATACTGTGTATCCTGTATAAGCTACAACTGCTAAGGCCCCAGAGACAACTGCAAGTGTCTCATGACCTGTCTATGTGCACCACAGTATGAGATTGACAGCTCCTTAACAATCATGTCTTATCCTTTTGGATTTCTTTAAGAGTAGAAGCACAAAATTGTTATAGTGCAGAACATAGCCATTCAGTACATTATGTCTGCGCCTGCTCTCCCTGTTAGAATCATGGCTTATGCCATTCTCCTGCCCTTCCCCATAACCCTACACTTTGTTTCTATTCAAACACTCGTCCATAGCCCTCTTGAATGCTTCAGTTGAATTAGCCTCCACCATATTCCCAGGTGGGGCAAGGTGACTCAGTGGTTAGTACTGCTGCCTTGCAGTGCCAGGAACCCAGATTTGATCCCAACCTTGGGCAACTGTCTGTGTGGCATTTGCACATTTCTGGGTGCTCTAGTTTCTTCCCATAATCCAAAGATGTGCAAATTAGGCGACTGGCAGTAGTAAATTGCCCATAGTGTTCAGGGATGTATAGGTTAGGTGCATTAGTTCGGGGTAAATATAGAATAATGGGGTCGGGGAATGGCTCTGGGTGGGTTATTCTTCGAAGGGTCGGTGTGGACTTGTTGGGCTGAAGAGCCTGTTTCCACACTGTAAGGAATCAATGATTTGTCTATAGTGAATTCCATAGTCCAACCACTTATGTATCCCTTTTGGAATTCTCCTACACTGTCCTCCCCACAGTTTATAATTTTGCCCAGGTTGTTTTTAATTTGCAAACTTGCAAATTCCCCCCTGCACAAAATCCAGATCATTAATATAGATTAGAGAAATCAGGGGTCCCAGTACTGATCCCTGGGCAACTCCATGACAAACATTCCTGCAGTCGAAAATGTCCATTGGCCTTTACTCCCTATTTCCTATGCCTCAGCTCATTTTGGGTTCAGTTTGCCATTGTCACTTTTATAACATGGCCTACAACATTTTTCACAAATCTCTTGTGTTGCACTGAACTGGCATTAAATGGCTTGCATCTCATTGGTAAAAACCAATGTAAACACTGTTTAACACCTCAACCATATTCCCCGTCTCTAGGCGTAAATCGCATTTTTGGTTTCTAATCAGCCCTACTCCTCCTTTAACCACTCTTTTACTGTTATATGTCTGTAAATTATTTCCCTTTATTTTAGCTGCTGGCTTTTCTTCATAAGATTCCTCCTTGCTTCTCTTTTTCACCTCACCTCTGAACCTTCAGTATTCCTCTTGGTTCTCAATTGTATTTTCTATCTGACTCTTGTCATTAATACTTTTATTCCTTTATCATAATTTCCGTCTCCTTTTTCATCCAAGGAGCTCTGCATTTGTTTGTGTTTCCTTTTCCTTTTAGAACATAACCTTTTCAACTGTACCTGAAACATTTGCTCTTTGAGTTCAACCCATTGATCAATTGCCAGCCTCTTTGTTACAGGCAATCCTTCCCAGCTCTGTTCTTGCCCCATTGAAGTTATCTCTCTGCCAGTTATAGAGTAAGAGTAGAGTCATAGAGTAATACAGCTTGGAAACAGGCCCTTCAGCCCAAACTGGTCCATGCTGACCATGGTGCCCACTCAGCTCGATCCAATTTCCCACATTTGGTCCCTATCCCTCTAAACCCTTCCCATCCATGTACCTATCCAAATGTTTTTTTAGATGTTGCTACTGTACCTGCCTCAACCATTCTCTCTGGCAGCCCACTCCATATACGCACAACTGTCTGTATGAAGACGTTACGCATCAGGTCCTTCTTAAATCTTTCCCCTCTCACCTCAAACCTATGCCCTTTAGTTTTCAATTTCCCATCCCTGGGAAAACAGACTATATGTATTCATCTTATCAGTGCCCCACAAGATTTTATACACCCCAATAAGGTCACCCCTCATTCCCCTACATTCCAAGGAATAAAGTCCTATCCTGGCCAACCTCTCCCTATAACTCAGGGCTACTGGTCCTGGCAACATCTCCGTAAATTTTCTTTTCACTCTTTCCACTTTAACTATGTTTTTCCTATAACAGGGTGAGCAAAACTGTTATACAATACTCCAAGTGCAGCCTCACCAACAACTTATACAACTGTAGCATAATGTCCCAACTCCTTGTTTGACTGATGAAGGCCAGCATGCTAAATGCCTTCTTCACCACCCTGTCTACCTGTGACACCACATTCAATGGACTATGTACTTATACTCCTAGGTCTCTCTATTCCACAACACTCTTCAGAACCTTACCAATTAATGCAAAAGCCTTACCTTGGTTTGACTTTCCAAAGTGCAACACCGCACACTTATCTGTATTGAATTGCATTCACCAATCTTCAGCTCACTTCCCCTTCTGATCAAAATCCCTCTATAGTTTTTGATAACCTTCCTTGCTATCAATGATACCTCCTAATTTTGTATCATCCACAAGCTTACTAACCATACCTTGTACATTCACATCCAGATAATTTATGTAAATAACAAATAAGTTCCCAGAACTGACCCCTGTGGCACATCACTAGTTACAGGCCTGCAGTCAGAGAAACAACCCTCAACCATCACCCTTTGCTTCCTACCATTGAGCCAATTTTGAAGCTAATAAGCTTGCTCTTCCTAGATCCCATGCAACCTAACCTTGATGACTAGCCTGTCATGCTGGACCTTGTCAAAGGCCTTCCTAAAGTCCATACAGACAACATTCATTGCTCTACCCTCATCTATCCTCTTGGTCACCTCTTTGAAAACTCTAAAAGATTTGTCAGACATGAACTTCTGCACACAAACCCGTGTGGCAGAAGTGGGTACTGCAGATGCTGTAGGTTATAGTCAAGATTAGAGTGGTGCTGGAAAAGCACAGCAGGTCAGGCAGCATCCAAGGAGCAGGAAAATCGACGTTTTGGGCAAAAACCCTTCATCAGGAACATGATGAAGGACTCTGGCCCGAAACGTTGATTTTCCTGCTCCTCGGATGCTGCCTGACCTGCTGTGCTTTTCCAGCACCACTCTAATCACAAACCCATGTGGACTATCCTGAATCAGACCTTGACTACCCAAATGTTAGTTGATCCTGTCCCTCTGTAACTTACTTACCACTGATGTCAGGCTCACTGGCCTGTTGTTCCCTGGCTTGTCTTTGCTACCTTTCTTAAACAATGGAACAACATTAGCCACCCACTAGGCTTCCAGAACATCACCAGTGGCTAAAGATGAAGCAAAAATCTCTGCAGGGGCCTCTGCAATTTCTTCCCTCGCCTCCCGCAATATTGAGAATGGACTTGATCAGGCCCAGGGGATTTAGCCGCCTTGATGCTCTTTAAGACTGCAAACACCTCCTCTCTGGTAATATATATGCAGTCCAAAACATCACCACTTATTTTCCTTATTCCTTAGCATCCATGATTCTTTCCTCAGCAAATACTGAGGAGAAATATTCATTAAAAATATCCCCATCTCCTTCGACTCCACACATGCTGAACTTTAAGGGGACCTATTCTCTCCTGAGTCACCCTTTTAACCTTAGTATAGCTTTGGAACCTCTTGGGATTATCTTTAACGTTATTTGCAGATCCATCTCAAACGCTCTAATTGCTTTTCTGATTTCCCTCTTCAGTGTGCTGCTACACTTTTAATAGTCATCTCAGGATTCACTGGAGCTCGATAGCTTAAACCCAATATATAACATCTTCTTTTTCCTGACCAGAACCTCAATACCCCTCATCAGCCAGAGATCCCTAAACTCACCAGCTTCTCCCTTCACCCTAACTGGGACATACTGCCCTTGGACGCTTGATATCACACTTTTAAAAGTTTCCAATTTGCCAGTTGTTCCTTTTCCTTCAAACAGACTCACCCCATTGACCTCTACTAAATCCTGCCTAATGACCCCAAAATTGGAGCTGCTCCAGTTTAGCACTTTAACCTCTCGACCTGTCCCATCTTTATTCATAACTATGTTAAAACTAATTTTACTATTCTTACTCTGGATTGCTCATTGTCACCATCCACTGCTATCATAAACCTTCTGATGGAATGAGCACTGTCTCTTGGATATTTCCTCACTGACACTTGATCCATTTGGCCTACCTTATTTCCAAGACCAGGCCCTACAATGCACCCTTCCCTGTTGGACTGGACACATACTGTCAGGGGAACCTGTCCTAAACACAGTCCTGCCCTTGGTATTGCTACTATCCCAGTCCACATTCAGATAGTTAAACTGTTCCCATTATAACAACCTCTCGAATGTTTACCTCTGCCTGTAATTTCCCTGCAGGTTCATTCCTCTACATTCTTTCCACTGTGCAATCGTCTAAAGATTATTTGGGGAAATTAATTGCATCCTTTTTGTTTCTTTGTTCAAGCCCAAATTGACTCTGTCTTTGAATGATCTCAGACATCCTCATTCTCCAAAAGCAATACTCTCATTAACCAATACCACCATTTCTTATTCCTATCTTCTCAATCTCTCCTGGATATCACGCACCCAGGAATATTTAACAGGGCGAAAGTGAGGACTACAGATGCTGGAGATCAGAGTTGAGAGTGTGGTTCTGGAAAACAGCAGGTCAGGCAGCATCTGAGGAGCAGGAGAATTGACGTTTCGGGCACAAGCCCTTCATCAGGAAGGACTTATGCCCGAAAAGTTGATTTTCCTACTGTGCTTTTCCAGCACCACACTCTTGACCCAGGAATATTTCACAGTCAGTTTTGCCCTTTCTTGAGCCAGGTCTCTGTTATCACAACATCAAAATTCTACATGGCAATCTGTGCCTGTAACATTCATAGCATTGTTCACCATGTTCCATGCATTCAATTACATGTGCAGCAACCCTGATTTAGACTTCCTTGCATCCTCCTTTAGTCCAACTTGCTATTTGTTTTGCTAGTGCTGAGGATTTAAAATTTGAATTTAGGCTGTTGTCAGAAGCAATAAATATATGTAGGTTTTTATTAACCACAAACTGTTTTTTCAATTTAAAATAACACAACAAAATGGCTTCAAATTATGATTTGACATTGTGAACCTGTTTTACTGTTTTGCTGAGTTAGCTAAATTAGAAGACAAAGCAGAGAATAGACTTTTCATAAAATGAATCACAAGACACTAATTGAGCACTCCAACTAACCCTGAACTGCCAGCAGGAGATGATGATCTACATAGGATAAGAACCATTTCCCAGCAAATATCGTTGGATTAACCTGCTGTCAATCATGTCACCTTATAACATTTGATTGGTCTTTTCTTGTAATTTTGACTGTGCTGTCTCTTTAAAAAACCTATAAGTAATGTTTAATTTTCAATTGTAATTGTGCAATTTCACCACAAACCACAGAAGCTTTAACCTCTGTGTTGCTGGACATAACTGCGTCAGGCTGCCTTATTTGATTAAAGTGGTAACCTTGCTTTAGACAGACTGCATTCGTTAATTCTTTCGACCAATCTCGAAATCCTAGTATTTTTCTCTTGAATCTACACTCTTGTCAAATCAGTTCAAAATCTCTCAACAGCACTAGTCAAACACCATACAAGGAACTCAGTGTCAGCTTTGATCAGGGACAATCCATTCCACTTGTCCAGGAGCTATCTGGAATCAGTTGCAGTATCCCGGGAATGTGGAGCACTCCCTCCTGCACCATCTTTCCAGCTACACATTACATTCTTTCTTTCCTTGTGTCTGTACATACTTGCATGTGGCATTTGGGCTGGAGATTACTGCATTTGAGGACCTGTTTGCTAATTTTCTACTTAACTCTCAAATTCTTATTGCAGAGCCTCATCCCCCTTTCTACCCAAATTATGATTTCAAACTGTTACATACTATATGAGCAGGAGTAGGCCATTCAGCCCTTTGAGCCTGCTCTATCATTTGATACAATCATAGCTAATCTCATCTCAGCCCAACCTTCACTTTCCTGCCCACTGTCCATGACCCTTCAACCCATTACTAATTAAGCATTACTAATTAAACATCTAAATCCGCCTTAAATTTACTCAATGTCCCAGCATCCATTGCACATTGAGGTAGTGAAATCACAGATTGATGACTATTCACATTTATCAGCTTCCAAAGTGAAAATCTGACTTGTCTGGTTCTTTTGGAGTGCCTGGCAATCACCCATTGCCTTTGTGACTCCAAGTCCGTAAGCTGCAGTGTGACCACCTCTCTGCACCGATGTGTCACAGTGTCTCCAGCTGCTGTGTGAGATCTGCAGCCCAGGGTTCAAGTTTCTGCAGCGAGACCTGATGGCCCAGGCTCTTAAAGGAAGTGGCTGCAGAGACACTGGATGCATTCGTTGTAATCTTCCAAAATTTCTTCAGTTCTGAAAGATCTCAGTGTAAGCCACAATGTAACACTTCTATTCAAGAAGAAGAGACACAGAAGCCGAAAACTACTGGCCAGGCAGTCAAACTTCCTTTGTTAGGAAATTACGAGGGTCTCTTAATGAGTTAGGAAGAGGGCATTTAGAAAATTATAATGCCCTCAGAGTCAATACGTTTAATGAAAGAAAACTTTGACAAACTTACCAGAATTTTTTGAGGATGTGACGAGGGTGGATAGGAACACATTGTAGATTAGAGTATTTGAATTTTCAAAAGCTATTCAATGAGATGTGACATGAAAGATTAGTGCAGAAAGTAATAGCTCACAGTATTGAGTAATATACTAGCATAGACAGAGAACTGGTTGACTAACAGGAAACAGAGTCAAGTTAAATAACCAAACTGATAAATAGTTACTTTTGGGTTGGCAAACTAACTATGGAGTGTCACAGCGGCCTCAATTATTTATGATCTGTATTAATGAGGGGGCTGACAATATTATAACTTCATCTTCTGATGATATGAAGAAAATTAGGAAATTAGGAAAGCAGATAGTGAGGAGGATGCAAAGGATTATAATTAGGTTGAGGGTGTTGGCAATAACTTGACAGATGCAGTATAATGTTGGAAAATGCGAGGAGAGGGGATAGCAAAACAGTTATTAGTCAAATAGAATTTTGTAATACCCGTTCACTGAGGGACCTGGCTATCCTTCTCCAGGTTAGTATAGTACACCATGGAGTTTGGAAAGCAAATGGGCTATTGGTATTTATCATAGAGCGGAGAAGAAAGAAGCAAAATCTTTCTGCAACTGTGTTGTGACAAAACCGAGAGTACACTGTCCAATACTGATCTCCTTACTTAAGGGCGTAATCAGGTTAGCTGTGACCTTACTGAATGGGGGAGTGGCTTTGATAGGGTGAATGGCCTTCTCCTGCTTTGTGATCTTATATCCCAATCAGTCAGTTCTTAGTCCTTTCACGGCCTACCCTATCCTTCCTCAGCTTCTCCTCTGACAGTCTCCCATGTCCTCTATTCCCATATCCTTGAGAACCATCCCCCTGTCCAGGACTGAGCTTTGAGTTTTTGGAATGATGGAGGCAATGGTCTGAAACTGGGAAAAAATTTCGAGTCACGCTTTAGACGACAGATACAATGTTGCTCAATCAAAATTCAAGAATGTCACCAGATAAATTTAGCAACAGAGATTCCTATTGAGATTATGGGTTAGTCTATGATGATCCTGCAGCAGTGTCATTCTGGGATCTTGAGACCAGCTTCCCCCAGGAGCATTGACACAACTGGAGCAGGAGAACAGGACAAGAGGAATGGGAACAGGGGACAGAGGGAACAAGGGAATAGGGAAATGGGGGAACAGGAAATTGGGTGGTTCATACCCACCCAAAGACGCATGTGTACGTCAGTGTTAGCATTCTTTGGGCGGCACAGTGGCACAGTGGTTAGCACTGCTGCCTCACAGCACTAGAGACCCTGGTTCAATTCCGACCTCAGGCGACTGACTGTGTGGAGTTTGCATATTCTCCCCGTGTCTGCGTGGGTTTCCTCTGGGTGCTCCAGTTTCCTCCCACAGTCACAAAGATGTGCAGGGCAGGTGAATTGGCCATGCTAAAATTGCCTGCAGTGTTAGGTGAAGGGGTAAATGTAGGGGAATGGGTCTGGTTGGGTTGCGCTTCGGCGGGTCAGTGTGAACTTGTTGGGCCGAAGGGCCTGCTTCCACACTGTAAGTAATCTAATCTAATCTAAAAGGAGGGCATAGAAATAAGGGGAGAGACAGAGCTGGAAGCAAGCAGAGATTACAGATTGAAATGGTCTTTTCTGTCAACCTGATATACAGACACTTCCTGGCACCATTAGTATCTCAATGTCTGTCTGCCCCCATCCCTTTCACTCCATCAAAGGTCTGACATCCTCTCAGTCAGTCCCAAACTCTGCAGCCAGAGCTCCCTCTTGTGGTCAGTTAACTATCATGACAAACGACAAAATTCATGAATGCTTCAGAACAGACTGAGGCCATTCAGTCCATCTTTGAAAGAGCTATTCAGTCAATAGGATTTATTGTATAAAGGAGTGTGTTACATCAAGTTGGAATAAAAGTTAGCTGTAATACTCTGTGACATAATAACAGCACATAATATTAACTCGTGATCTTAGACTCTAAGAGAAAATAGTGTAGAAACTAACTTGTCCACTTGAGGGTGTGTCCTCATCACTGTAGAAATGTATAATAAAGACACAGTCTTCTACAGTCAGCAGTCTTTTCAAATTATTGAAACTACTCTAACACAATAATATACCACCCCCTTAAGGAACTTTCATGATCCAACAGGTTGATAATTAACCTGTAAATCCACCAATTCTTCCCAATGATACCCTAAAGAGGAAAAATATATGTGTGAAAATAGAAAATAAGCAAGCAGTTTACTCACTTGGTCTTTCCCCTTGCCTGTGCAAATTGCTTCCTTTTAAGTTTTTATTCAATTCCCTTTTGAGAGTTACAGTTGAACTTGCTTTGCCTACAAGAGCAAGTCAGAGGCTAGGCATCCTGCAGCAAGTTTGAAATACTCCCTATTTGCCTGAGTAAGTGTCACTCTAACAATATTCAAGAAGCTCAACACCATCCAGGGCAAAGCAGCCCATTTGATTGGCACCACATCTACAAACTCCATCATTGTTATTCAGTCACAGCAGTATGTACCATCTGTAGTGTGTACTGAAGCAACTCCTCAGGCTTCTTAATAGCACATTCCATCCAACAACCTCTACCATCTAGAAGAACAAGGACAGCAGGTATGTGGGACACCACCACCCTCAAGATCCCCTCCAAGTCACTCACCATCCTGACTTGGTCCTGAGTTGCTGAGTTCAAAAAATTACAGCTTACTTCCTCACTGTGCCTAAATGTACCTAAACTACAGAAACAAAATCGATACTGAGATTTCCAAAGCTGCACAATAAAGTGCCACATAAAAGTGTAAGGATGAGATAAAAATGTAATAACTGGGAGCAGGAGTGGACTATTCAGGCCCTTGAGCCTGCTCCACCATTTAATATAATGATGGTTGATCTCATCTCCGCCTCAACTCCGCATTCCACTTTCCAAACAGACTTCATTAAGTGCTGTAAGTAACATTTTAACAATACATAAGAACTAGAAGTAAGAGTAGGCCATTCAGCCCCACCAGCCTCCTGTGCCATTCAAAAGAATCATCACTGATCTCATCTCAGCTTCAACCCCACTTTCCTGCCTATTCTCCTCAGATGCTGCCTGACCTGCTGTGTTTTTCCAGCATCACACTCTCGATTCTATTCTCCATGACCCTTCAACACATTACCAGGTAAACATCAGTCGATCTCCTCCTTAAGTTTACTCAATGTCCCAGCATTCACCACACACTGGGGGAGTGAATTCCACAGATTCACAACCCTTTGAAAGAAGAAATGTTTCCTCATCTGCTACACTTTATCATCAAACTGTGACTTCTCACTTGAGGTTGTCCCACACGAGGAACCATCCTCACCTACTTTGTCAATCCCCTTTAACATCTTCTATCCCTCTATTAGAACTCCTCTTATTCTTATAAACTCCAGAGGGTTTCAGCTTAATTGTCTCAATCTGTCTTCATAAGACAAGCCCCTCATCTCTGGAATCAATCTCTTGAACCTCCAGTGAACTACCTCCAAAACAACTCCAGCCCTCCTCAGGTAAGGGGACCAGAACTGTACATAATGTTCCAGGTGCAGCCTCACTAAAGCCTTGGATGGTCATGGTAACTCTTCTCTATTTTTATACTCTATCCTTTAGCAATTCATACCAAAGTTCCATTTGCCCTCCTTATCACCTGCTGATCCGCAAACTAATTTTCTGTGATTCATGCACACAGACACCCAGATCAACACAAAAACACTCTGAAGTTTCTCTCCATTTAGAGAATAAGTTGCCTTTCTTTTCCTCTAAAAAATGTGTATAATCTCACACTTATCCACATTCAATATTATCTGCCAAATTTTGGCCAATTCACCCAGACTATCAATATCCATTTTGATGTGAAGATGTGGGTGTACCTTTAAGAGAGTTAAAAGCAGCAGAACTACCAGACACAACACCAATTGTATTCAAAATACTAACAATGTAACACTAGGTCGAACCACTCGATTAGTTTATTGCTTAGAGACAAAAACAAATTTGAATTTGGCTAATCACTTTAAATTATACCTGAAACATATCAAACTCCAATCTTGAGGCCAATGGCACAATCCGATGCTCTGGAGTATAAGACCAGGGAAAATTGAACAGTTGAGAGGAGAACTGCTTCCATTTCTGCTTTTCAGCAGCAGGAGCATTTCAAAGGGCGGGAGCTTGGACCAGGAGTCTGCTGGGGGCAGTGAGTCACTGATTTGAGCTTTTAAATTTGAAGTCAGAGAGCAGAGGTTTCTGGGAAAGGAGGGACTTCATCTTTTTATTTCTGTCCTGCTATATAAGTCAGTGTTTTCTCAACTTAAGACCCTACCTTTGAAGAGCCTTCCACCCAACCACCTCTAACCTCAAAGACCAGGGACACAATAGGTAAGCACCTCTTCTTTTTCACTTTGTGATAAGGGGACTAGCAAGAATGACAGTACAGGCAGAGCAATGTTCCTCTTGCATGATGTTTGAGGTGAGAGATGCCATTAGTATCTGCAGGAACTGCACCCAACTCTCGCTCCTCCAAGAGTGGGTTAGGGAACTGGAGCAGGAGCTGGATGAACTTCAGATCATTCGGGAGGCAGAGCCTGTGATAGGTAGGAGTTACAGGGAAATAGTTACTCCCAGGCATGAAGAAAACTGGGTAACTGTTCAAAGGGGGAGAAAACAGTCAGAGGGATCCCCTGTGTTGTTCCCCTGAAAAACATGTATACCATTTTGGATACTGTTGAGGGGGATGACTTACCAGGGGTATGCAGTGGGGCCCAGGTCTCTGGCACAGAGCCTGTCCCTGTTGCACAGAAGGGAAGGAGGGAAAGGAGGAGCGTGTTAGTCACTGGGGACACAATAGTTAGAGGGTCAGATGGAAGGTTTGTTGGGAATGAATGAGGCTCGCGGTTGGTGTGTTGCCTCCCAGGTGGCAGGGTCCGTGATGTCTCGGATCGTATCTTTGGGGTCCTGAAGGGAGAGGGTGACCAGCCTCATGTCGTGGTCCATGTAGGTACCAACGACATAGGTAGAAAGAGGGATAGGGATGTAAGGCAGGATTTCAGAGAGCTAGAGTGGAAGCTGAGAGCTAGAACAAACAGAGTTGTTATCTCTGGCTTGTTACCTGTGCCACGTGATAGCGAGGCAAGGAATAGGGAGAGATATCAGCTGAACACGTGGCTGCGAGGATGGCGCAGGAGGGAGGGTTTCAGGTATTTGGGTAATTGGGGCTCATTCTGGGGAAGGTAGGACTTGTACAAACAGGACGGTCTTCACTTGAACCAGAGAGGAACTAATATCCTGGGCGGGAAATTTGCTGATGCTATTCGGGTGGGTTTAGACTAGCTCAGTAGGGGGATGGGAACCGGAGGCGTAGTTGCAGTGCACAGGAGGATGAGAGTAGGAAGGACAGGGACAGGATTTCAGGGTCACAGGAATGTGCTGGCAGACAGAGAAGTGGTTTGAAGTGTGTCTACTTCAACACCAGAAGTATCTAAGATAAGGTAGGTGAGCTTGCAACATGGATAGGTACCTGGGACTTTGATGTTGTGGCCATTTCGGAGACATGAATAGAGCAGGGTGAGGAATGGCTGTTGCAGGTTCCAGGGTTTAGATCTTTCATTAAGAACAGGCAAGGTGTTGAAAGAGGGGGAGGTGTGGCCTTGTTAGTCAAGGACAGTATAACGGTGGCTGAGAGAACTTTTGACGAGGACTCATCTACTGAGGTAGTATGGGCTGAGGTTCAAAACAGGAGAGGAGAGGTCACACTGCTTGAAGTTTTTTATAGGCATCTGCAGAGTTCCAGGGAGGTGGAAGAGAGAATTAGCAAAATTATTCTGGGTAGGAGTGAAAGGAACAGGATTGTCATTATTGGGGACTTTAACTTCCCCAACTTTGACTGAAAATGCGATAACTCTAGTACGTCAGATGGATCAGTTTTTGTCCAATGTGTACAGGAGGGTTTCCTGACACAGTATGTCGAAGGGCCGACAAGAGGGGAGGCCACACTGGATCTGGTGCTTGGTAATGAACCAGACCAGGTGTTTGATTTAGTTGTAGGTGAGCACTTTGGAGAGAGTGACCATAATTCAGTTACATTCAGCTTAACAATGGAAAGGGATAGGTACATGCCACAGGTCAAGGGTTATTGATGGGGCAAGGGCAATTATAATGCGATTAGGCAAGAATTAGGATGCATAGAATGGGGGAGCAAAATGCAGGGGATGCAGACAATGGAAATGTGGAGCTGGTTTAAGGGACAGATATTGCGTGTCCTTGATAGGTATGTCCCTGTCAGGTGGGGAGGAAGTGATAAGGTAAGGGAACCGTGCATCTCTTGTCAAGCAGAAGAAGGAGGCTTATGTGTTGGTGTGGTAAGATGGTACAGATGAGGCGATGGAGAGTTACAGATCAGCGAGGAAGGATTTAAAGAGAGAGTTAAGAAGAGCAAAGAGAGGACACGAGAAGTCTTTAGTAAATAGAATAAAGGAGAACCCTAAAGCTTTCTATAGGTATGTGAGGAATAAAAGGTTAATTAGGGTAGGAATAGGGCCAGTCAAAGACAGAAGTGGGAACCTTGAGCATGGACCCTGTGGAGATCGGAGAGGTGTTAAATTAACATTTCTCATCGGTGTTTACTCAGGAAAAGGAGAATATTGTAGAGAAGAATGAGGTACGAGATTTTAGACTAGAAAGGATCGAGGTTAGTTATGAAGAGGTGTTATCAATTCTAGAAGGAGTGTAAGTAGACAAGTCCCCTGGGCCGGATGGGATTTATCCGAGGATTCTCTGGGAAGCTAGGGAGGAGATAGCAGAGCCTTTGGCTTTGATAGTTGAGTCATCATTGTCTACAGATTAAGTATCAGAAGATTGGAAGATTGCAAATGTTGTGCCCTTGTTCAAGAAAGGCAGTAGAGATGACCCAGGTAATTATAGACAGTGAGCTTTACTTCTGTTGTGGGAAAGGTTTTGGAAAGGATTATAAGAGATAAGATTTATAATCATCTAGCAAGCAACAATTTGATTTCAGATAGTCAACATGGTTTCATCAAGGGCAGGTCATGTCTCACAAACCTCATTGTGTTTTTTGAGAAGGTGACCAAGCATGTAGATGAGGGTAGGGCAGTTTACGTGGTATACATGGACTTCAGTAAAGCCTTTGATAAGGTTCCACATGGTAGGCTGTTGGAGAAAATGCAGAGATTTGAGATTGAGGGTGACTTAGCAGTTTGGATTAGAAACTGGCTTTCTGAAAGAAGGCAGCGAGTGGTGGTTGGTGGAAAATATTCAGCCTGGAGTCTGGTTACTCGTGGTGTGCCACAAGAATCTGGTTTGGGACCACTGCTGTTTGCCAATTTTATAAATGACTTAGACACAGGCATAGGTGGATGGATTAGTAAATTTTCAGATGACACTAAAGTCGGTGGAGTAGTGGACAGTTTGAAAAAAGTTACAGGTTGCAGGGGAACTTGCATAAACTGCAGAATTGGGCTGAGTGGTGGCAAATGGAGGTCAATGCAGCTAAATGTAAGATAATGCACTTTGGGAAGAATAACAGGAAGGCAGAGTACTGGGTCAATGGAAAGATTCTTGGTCGTGTGGATGTGCAGAGGGATCTTGGAGTCCATGTACATAGATCCCTGAAAGTTGTCACCCAGGTGGATAGTGCTGTTAAGAAGGTATACGATGTGTTAGGTTTCATTCGTAGAGGAATTGAGTTCCGGAGCCACAATATCATATTGCAACTTTGTAGTGAATGAAACCTTTGAAGAGCAGGTGTGCATGCTGGAATGGATAGAGATAGAGGAAGCTGATGTGCTGAAAACTTTGTCAAACATTAAGATTGACAAGTCACCAGGCCCAGACCAGATTTGTCCTCGGCTGCTTTGGGAAACAAGAAATGCAATTGCTTTGCCACTTGCGAAGATCTTTTCATCCTCGCTCTCACTGGAGTCGTACCTGAGGACTGGAGAGAGGCAAATGTAATTCCTCTCTTCAAGAAAGGAAATAGGGAAATCCCCGGCAATTACAGACCAGTAAGTCCACGTCTGTCGTCTACAAGGTGTTAGAAAGGATTCTGAGGGATAGGATTTATGACCATCTGGAAGAGCATGGCTTGATTAAATGCAGTCAACACGGCTTTGTGAGGGGCAGGTCATGCCTCAAAAACCTTATCGAGTTCTTTGAGGATGTGACTAGAAACGTTGATGAGGGTTGAGCTCTGGATATGGTGAATATGGACTTCAGCAAGGCATTTGGTAAGGTTCCCCATGGTAGGCTCATTCAGAAGGTCAGGAGGAATGGGATTCAGGGGAACATCGCTGTCTGGATACAGAATTGGCTGGTCGACAGAAGACAGCGAGTGGTAGTAGAAGGAAAATATTCTGCCTGGAAGTCAGTGATGAGTGGTGTTCCACAGGGCTCCGTCCTTGGGCCTCTACTGTTTGTAATTTTTATTAATGACTTAGATGAGGGGATTGAAGGATGGGTCAGCAAGTTTGCAGACGACACAAAGGTTGGAGGTGTCGTTGACAGTATAGAGGGCTGTTGTAGGCTGCAGTGGGACATTGACAGGATGCAGAGATGGGCTGGGAGGTGGCAGATGGAGTTCAACCTGGATAAATGCGAGGTGATGCATTTTGGAAGGTCGAATTTGAAAGCTGAGTACAGGATTAAGGATAGGATTCTTGGCAGTGTGGAGGAACAGAGTGATCTTTGTGTGCAGGTACATAGATCCCTTAAAATGGCCACCCAAGTGGACAGGATTGTTAAGAAAGCATATGGTGATTTGGCTTTCGTTAACAGGGGGATTGAGTATAAGATTTGTGAGATCTTATTGCAGCTCTATAAAACTTTGGTTAGACCGCACTTGGAATACTGCGTCCAGTTCTGGTCGCCCTATTATAGGAAAGATGTGTATATTTTGGAGAGGGTTCAGAGGAGATTTACCAGGATGTTGCCTGGGCTGGAGGGCTTATCTTATGAAGAGAGGTTGACTGAGCTCGGACTTTTTTCATTGGAGAAAAGGAGGAGGAGAGGGGACCTAATTGAAGTATACAAGATAATGAAAGGCATAGATAGAGTCGATAACCAGCGACTATTTCCCAGGGCAGAAATGGCTAACACGAGGGATCATAGTTTTAAGCTGGTTGGAGGAAAATATAGAGCGGATGTCAGAGGCGAGTTCTTTACACAGAGAGTTGTGAGAGCATGGAATGTGTTGCCAGCAGCAGTTGTGGAGGCAGGGTCATTGGGGACATTTAAGAGCCTGCTGGACATGCATATGGTCACAGAAATGTGAGGGTGAATACATGAGGATCAATGGTCGGCACAACATCGTGGGCTGAAGGGCCTGTTCTGTGCTGTACTGTTCTATGTTCTATGTTCTAACTATACAAAACACTAGTGCGGCCACACTTGGAATATTGCGTACAGTTCTGGTCTCCTTATTTCGGGAAGGATGGAGAAGCATTGGAAAAGGTGCACAGGAGATTTACCAGGATGTTGCCTTGTCTGGAAGGAACATCTTATGAGGAAAGGCTGAGAGACTTGGGTCTGTTCTCATTGGAAAGAAGAAAGCTAACAGGGGATTGGATGGAGACATACACGATGATCAGAGGATTAGATAGGGTAGACAGTGGAAGTCTTTTTCCTCTGGTGATGATGGGGTGATAGATTTAAGACAGATGTCAGAGGCAGGTTCTTTACTCAGAGAGTGGTAAGGGTGTGGAATGCCCTACCTGCCAATGTAGTTAACTCAGACACATTAGGGAGATTTAAACAATCCTTGGATAAGCACATGGATGATGATGGGATAGTGTAGGGGGACAAGCTGAGAATAGTTCACAGGTCAGTGCAACATTGAGGGTCAAAGGGACTGTTCTATGTTCTATGTTCTATGTTTTATGTTTTCTGTTCTAACATGTAAACAGGCGGCCTGAAAAATAGTTCTCTTAAAAAGGCACCTTTTTGATCATTATGAAGGTGAAGGTGTGTACTGTACCTTTAAGAGAATGCGAATTGACAGCTGATATGGCTAGATGGCAGTCCCAGAGTGTATTAGAAAATTGAAAATATGTAACATTTGGCTATGAAATGGATGCCTAAGTTTTGGTTTCAGTTTTGACAACAATTTAAATTTAACCAATTAGTTTAAATCATGCCTCAGGATACTAAAACCCAATCAAATTTGAATTTATTGTTCTGCCAACATTGAACCAATGAGACGATCTGATGTGTGGGTTGTATAAAATGTGAACATTTTTGAAAATTAGTCAGAGAGTAACTGCCATCAAGACAGAAAAGCCTGGAGAGGTAACCTCTTGCTCTCCAAGAAATGAGGAAACACTCTCTATCAATGGTACCTTTTCAATATGAAACATACTCACAGTAAAAAGAAAGAAGACAACCCAGGGAGACCCTCAGCCGAAAGAAGAAACACACCAAAGGTGACAGCGGATATGTGGTTTTCAAATTAAGTTGATGTAATTTTAATTAGTGTCTTATTGAAGCAGCATATTGTTATAGAGTTGGAGGTAGATCATAGAAGATCATAGAATCCTACAATGTGGAAACTGGCCATTTGGCCCAATAAGTCCACACCAATCTCAAAAAACGATCCCATCCAGACCCATTCCCCTACCCTATTACTCTACAACTCCCTTGACTACACATCTGTGAACACTATGGGGCAATTTAGCATGGCCAATTTGTCTAAACTGCACATCTTTGGACTGTGGGAGGTAACCAGAGCACCTGGAGGAAACCCATGCAGACACGGGGAGAATGTGCAAACTCCACATAGAAAGTCACCCAAGGCTGGAATCGAAACCAGGTCCCTGGTGCAGTGAGGCAGCAGTGCTAACCACTGAGTCACCGTGCTGCCCCAAGGAATGTATCATGGAGAATGGTCCCAGGGGCAAAAGAAAGGAAGCACTTCAGCTCTCGGTGTTTCAAACCACCAACCTTCTAGCTAACAGCCTAACACCCTAAACAGTTATGCCACAGAGACGGAGGCATTTAAGAAAAAGGGGAGCTTAGAATTGTGAACAGTTGTTAAATGTTCGATTTTAGAGTTAAAAAACAAATTGATGTTATTTTCTTTAAATAGTGGAATTTGGGAGTTCTCTGTCGCTCATATTTTAACAGATTACGAGGCAAGGAGAGCTTTTCTGAGTGTTTGGTTTAATTAACAGAGGGTTTAACCGCTGAACAATTATTCTGCAGCAGGAGTTTAAAGACTCACTTCCAGAGATGATAAGAATTCATGTGGATGAACAGAAAATTCAAGAAGTGAGAAGAGCAGCAGAGATGGCAGATGAATATACATTGGAGTGTAAGGTGAAATTTAACTTCCGGCAGGAATTTCATCCTGTGAGGGATAGAAATTGGGAGAAGGGGAGATCTTTGACTACAAAACAAAGAGTAGAGCACATTGGGAATAGTTTACCACAGGTGAAAAGAAGCCCAAGAGGGGGGAAAAGGAAGTGAAAGGCCTCAGGTGTTTCCACTTTGGAAGGTGGGGTACACAAAACCACAGAGCGAGTCATTGAAGAAAGGCATTGTGGGAAAAGATGTGGTAAAAGAGGTTAAGCCAGTGGAATTAGTGAAAGTAGTAAAGGAAACTCCAAGAAAAGTTGAGGAGCTGCAAGAGAGTGAACAGCCCAGGCAGAAGCTGGGTATTGAGTTACTGTCCGACCTCTATAAAAGCTTAATCTCTTTGGGTAAAGTTTGCTCAGAAATAACAGGGGGAGAAGGGAAAGAACTTACAATTACTGATATGGGAGCTAATCAGTCTCTAATAGTAAGAAAGTACATATTTGCAATTCAAGAGGGTGGTAATTTGTGGAATAGATGGAGAGAAATTTAGCGTTCCCCTATGTCATATCAGGTTGGAGAGCCAAGTCAAGACTGGGGAAGTTACAGTGGGAGTGATTGACAGAGTGTCAGTTCCAGAAACACAGTTTGTTCTTGGGATTGATTTGGCAGGATCCAATGTGGGAGTGACATCCCTTGTTGTGGAGAAGTCAAAGAAAGACCAGGGAACTGAGGAGTTAAAAGAAAAATACCCTGGAATTTTTCCAAACTGTGCACTAACCAGGTCCCACTGTCATAAGTCACAGCAAGAAGCAAAAACTAAAGAGGAAGACGAGGGAGTTCAGGTTCAGTTAGCTCAAACCCAGGGTTGGAGGATTTGAGCTACAGGGAGAGGCTGAATAGGCTGGGACTGTTTTCCCTGGAGCTTCAGAGGCTGAGAGATGACATTATAGAGGTTTATAAATCATAAGGGGCATGGATAGGGTGAATAATCAAGGTCTTTTCAGCAGGGTGGGTGATTCCAAAACTAAAGGGCATGGGTTTAAGGTGAGAGGGGAAAGATTTAAAAAGACTGTAAGGTGCAATTTCTTCACACAGAGGACTGAGCATTTATGGAATGAGCTGCCAGAGGAAGTGGTGGAGGCTGTTACAATAACAACATTGAAAAGACATTTGAATGGGTATATGAATGGGAAATGTTAAGAGGGATATGGGTCAAATGCTGGAAAATGGGACTACATTAATTTATGATATCTAGTTGGCATGGACCAGCTGGAACAAAGGATCTGTTTCCGTGCTGTACAGCTCTATGACTCTCAGGAAGTCTCAGCCAGAGTGGGTAGAAGGGAACAATATGACGTGTTGTATTTGGATTTCCAGAAAGCATTTGGCAAAGTATGTCACAAAAGATGAGGTGTTGCAGGTAGCATCTTGGCATGGATAGTGAATTGGCTCATGGGCCGGAAGCAGTGAATGAGGATAAGTGGTTGTTTTTTCTGGTTGGTGACCTGTAACCAGTGGGGTTCCACAGGGATCAGTGCTGGGACAGTCACTGTTTACAATATATATTAATGACTTTGAGGAAGGAAGTGAATGCACTGTCGCCAAATTTGCAGACAACACAAAGAAAGGTGGTAAGACAGGTTATGAGAGAGACACAAGCAGTTTACAGAGAGATACAGATAGATTACGTAAGTGGGCAATAAGTTGGCAAACAAAATAGTATAGAAATTTTTCACACGTACTTTTACACTAACAATACAGTGAAAACTTTAATGTCACTCAACCATGACACTTACATCAGTGATAGAAGTCATGCATCATAATAAAAAAAAGTAAAATTTTTTAAGACGAAATTAATCACAATTTAGTTAACAGTTCCTGGACTTGGGAAAGTCGATTAAGGAATAATGGAATAGCTTTGAAGATGCAGCTGGGCCAAGACACCACTCCTGGGCATGACGAGCTGCCTGGCTGTTCAAATACCTGATTACTGATGACGAAAAAAGACCTTCACATAGGGACAAGGCCGCCACACAGGGAGACTCTGCCTTTCTCCTCCTTCATAGAGTATAATATGGGAAAATGTGAAGATGTTCATTTTGGAAGGGAGAACAAAAAACAATATTATTTAAATAAAGAAAAGCTGCAGAAAGCTGCAACACAAAGGGATTTGGGGGGATTTATGCACAAAAGATAGAAAACCAACACACAGGGCAGCAGGGAATTGGGAAGGCTAATGGAATGCTGGCCCTTATTTCAAGGGGATTGGAGTGTAAGAGTTGGGAAGTCTTACTGTAACTGTACAGGGTGCTGAGGAGACCACACCTGGAGTACTGTGAGCAGTTTTGGTCCCCTTATTTAAGGATAAGCATCATTTCATTGTAGGCAGTTCAGAGAAGCTTCACTAGGATGGTCCCTGGTGTGGAGGGATTGTCTTATGAGCAAAGGTTAAACAGGTTGGGACTCTACCCACTGGGTTTAGAAGAATGAGAGGTGATCTCATTGACAAAGATAGGATTCTTAAGGGTCTTAACATGTTAAATGCTGAGAGGGTGTTTCCTCCCAAGGCATAATCTCTGAATTAAGAGCTGCCACTTTAAGACTGAGATGAAGAGAAAGTTGTCAGAGAGTTGTGAGTCTTTGGAGCTCCTTGCCACAGAAGGCTGTGGTGTCAAATCCTTGTGTATTTAAGGTTGAGATCGATAGCTTCTTGATCATCAAGGGCTATGGGGAAGATGGTCATGAGTATTTTGGATCAGCATTGATCCTACTGGGTGGTGGAGTAGGTTCAAGGAGTTTTTCCAGCACCACACTCTTAACATGAGCGGCCAAACAGCCCACTCCTATTCCTAGTTCTAACGGTCTTAAGATCACCCATAATTACTGTTATATCTTTCTTATAATCCTCCAGTATTTCCTGTTTTATATTGTGCCTTACTGTGGAACAATTGTTTGGAGACCAGGGACTTATTTCCCAAGTCATTTCTGATGTATACTCAGACTGATTCTACGTCTAGGTCTCTGTATTGATATCACTTCTCACTGCAGCAATGATCTCTTCCTTCACTAACAAAGTTGTACCAACCCATTTTCCTTCCAGCCATCCTTCTGGAATACTGAGTACCCTTGGATATTCAATTCACACAACTGATCTTCCTGCAACCACGGCTCAGTCATTGTTCCCAGATCATAGCTATTTGTCTCTATTTGCAGCTTCATGGAGTGATCATATTGTAAATGCTGTGTCAGTTCAGTGTGGAAATATGCAAGTTCTGGCTGTGAATAAAAGCAGCTGATAATAATTAGGGAAGTTGAGGGCACATATATGGAACTTATATAAGGACAACCAGGCCTTACATGCAGAATGGGTCAGAATGGAGAGGAGTAGAGATGAATGGATCAACTCCCTCCAAAACCAAATTGTAATTTTGATTTAAGCTTCTTTTACAATTGGATTTTGGTTACAGTGCCCTTTAAGGAGCTATCACTAGTTATATTAATTAATTAGGCAATTTATTTTGATTGTTTCTTTCAAAAGAATGAGTACTACAACCCAGAGATAGCAAGCCAGACCAAATCACATTCATTAACACCAAGCATCACAGTTTAGTAAAATTAAAGTGTTCAATGTCCCTCAAACATACCCAATTGTTTCTAATGATACTTTATGAATAACCAATAGCAGACATCAAGTTTATAGCTTAATAGAATCATAGGGTCATAGAGCACAGAAACAGGTCATTCAGTCCACTATGAATGTGCTAACCAACAAACACCAAATACATAAAAACCCTTTTACCTGCATTTAGTCATAGAGATGTACAGCATGGAAACAGACCCATCAGTCCAACCCGTCCATACCAACCAGATATCCTAACTGAATTTCATCTCTTTTGCCAGCACTTGGCCTATATCCCTCTAAACCCTTCCTATTCATATACCCATCCAGATGGCTTTTAAATGTTGTAATAGTACCAGCCTCCAACTCCTTCCTCTGGCAGCTCATTCCATTATCACACCATCCTTTGCATGAAAAAGTTGCCCTTTAGGTCCCTATTAATTTTTTCTTTGCTCACCTTAAACCTATGTCCTCTATAGAACATAGAACATAGATGTTGTGTCGAGGATTATTTCTAATCTAAAATAAAATAACCTCACCTACACACCCCTCAATTCACTGCCATCCATGTGCATGTCCAGCAGTTGTTTAAATGTCCCCGATGACTCTGCTTCCACCACCACCGCTGGCAATGCATTCCATACATTCACAACTCTCTGCATAAAGAACCTATCTCTGACATCTCCTCTATATCTTTCTCCTAATATCTTCAAACTATGACTCCTTGTCCCAGTCAATCCTGCCCTGGGGAAAAGACTCTGGCTATTGACTCTATCCAGGTCTCTCATTACCTTGTATACCTTGTATACCTTGTATACCTTGATCAGGTCACCTCTCTTCCTCCTTCTCTCCAGAGAGAAAAGTCCAAGCTTAGTCAACCTCTCTTCAATAAGGCAAGCCCTCCAGACCAGGCAGCATCCTAGTACACCTTCTTTGCCCCCTCTCCAAAGTCTCTGTATCTTTCCTATAGTAGGGCGACCAGAACTGGACACAATATTCCAAGTGTGGTCTCACCAGAGACTTGTAGAGCTGTAGCAAAACCTCACAGCTTTTAAACTCGATCCCCCTGTTAATGAAAGCTAAAACACCATATGCTTTCTTAACAACCCTATCCACTTGGATGGCAACTTTGAGGGATCTATGTACTTGAACACCAAGATCCCTCTGTTCCTCCACACTGCCAAGAATCCTGTCTTTAATCCTATATTCAGCATTCGAGTTCGACCTTCCAAAATGCATCACTTCACATTTATCCAGGTTGAACTCCATCTGCCATTTCTCAGCCCAGCTCTGCATCCTGTCTATGTCACGCTGCAGCCTGCAATACCCCTCGATACTATCAACAGCACCTCCGACCTTTGTGTCATCTGCAAATTTATTAATCCACCCTTCAACCTCCTCATCCAAGTCATTTTTAAAACCTACAAAGAGCAGAGGCCCAAGAACAGAGCCCTGCGGGACCCCACTCAACACTGACCTCCAGGCAGAATACTTTCCATCTACAACCACTCTCTGCCTTTGGTCAGCCAGCCAATTCTGAATCCAGATAGCCAAATCTCCCTGTATCCCATACTTCCTGACTTTATAAATGAGCCAACCATGGGGAACCTTATCAAATGCCTTGCTGACGTCCATATACTCCATATCCACTGCTCAACCTTTGTCGATCTGTCTCATCACCTCCTTGAAGAACTCAATAAGATTTGTGAGGCATAACCTGCCCCTCACAAAGCTATCCTGACTGTCTTTAATTACGGTATGCTTTGCCAAATAGTCATAAATCCTATCCTTCAGAATTATTTCCAAAACCTTGTTGACCACAGATGTAAGACTGACTGGTCTGTAATTGCCAGGGATTTCCCGATTACCCTTCTTGAAAAGAGGAACAATATTTGCCTCCTTCCAATCCTCCACTGTCCTGTGGAGAGTGAGGAAGTAAAGATCTTCACCAGTGGCTTAGCAGCCTCCTTTCTCGCTTCTAGTCCTGTACTCTCCCATTTCAGGGAAAAGACTTTGTCTGTTTACCCTATCCATGCCCCTCATGATTTTATGAACCTCTATAAGGTTACCCCTCAGCCTCTGATGCTCCAGGGAAAACAGCCCCTGCATACCCAGCCTCTCCCTATAGCTTAAATCCTCCAACCCTGGCAATATCCTTGTAAATCTTTTATGAACCCCTTCAAATTCCACAACATCTTTCACCTACTATGCCTGAGTATTTTAAGTGTTCATCCAGATGTTGAAAGAGAAATTAACACTTTTTATTATTACTATAACATTAGTAGGGCAAAGCTAAACACTATAATCATCAAATTCATACCATTGATTTAGATCCAACCTTATTTGTTTGCAATCTTCACTTACCCATGGACAGACAGTCAGACACAGGGTTAGAGACAAATTAATAAGAAAATAAAAGGGTTGTAATTTGCCAGTTCAGTAACTGCCTCAATATTGAATGCCAAGCTCTTATGAAATTTCTTGAATAATGCAAAATATTGCAGGCACATTGTATCTTGCTTGAATTCCAAACTCTACAGTTAATGCGAACAGCTTCCAGCAAGCCCCAAAGAATATTTACAGACTTCTTCGAACCTAGGATTCTTTCTTTCAACATTCAATAGCTCTATAACCAGAGGATACCTGGAGAATGACCAAAACTCCATCCAGCAGCTTTCAAACTCACAATGCCTTCTGCCCGTAACCCAATCCAAACACGCTCAATCTACTGTCTTGCTTTCTGTGTTTTTATCCCCATCGTCTCGTTGCTTGACTGGCTGGCACTAGCCTCCCCTTTATGGACCCTGCCAGTCCCTCAGCATGATGCGTCTCTGGTGTTGAAACATCTGCACTGTTTGCAGGACAGTAATTAACCCGGAGTTAACCCTCTAGGTCAGTTCCCATTCACAAATATCACTGAATTCTCTTTTGTTTTAAACAAGCCCCTGCATAAAATCCAAAATTGAAATATCAACATGAGCTCAAAGAAACTAAACTGAAAATCAGCAAAATAAAACACTGATGGTCTCAACAATTGCCAGTTTCCACCTGAGATGGGGTTGGTTTGTCAAACAAAAGTTTCACTTGTGCTGTGCTGGGCTTTGTAAATAAAACAAGATGAAAGACACAATGATCTTGATTTATTCCTTTTCCAGTTGCGTATTCAC
This sequence comes from Chiloscyllium punctatum, assembly GCF_047496795.1. NCBI lineage: Eukaryota > Metazoa > Chordata > Chondrichthyes > Orectolobiformes > Hemiscylliidae > Chiloscyllium > Chiloscyllium punctatum. The sequence continues at coordinate 89,686,405 of NC_092762.1, read as the reverse complement.
TCGAATAACATGGACTTTCACATTAGTGTGCAGACAGAATTGACTAACACACAGGGAGATGAGATAAAAGGGGCATTGTAAACCTGACAGATTGTAATGAGTGAAAGGTCACAGAGATCAGGTGGAGGGTCAGTAATTTACAGTCGAGGTAAATGACTCGGATGAAGATCCCAGCAATAATGTACTTGCTGTTGATTCAAACTATGAATGTGAGGAGGACGCAAACGGTCAAAAAATCTGCGGATGCTGGAATCCAAGTCTGGGGAACACAGCAAGGCAGGCAGTATCAGGAGGGAGGGGAACACAGCAAGGCAGGCAGTATCAGGAGGGAGAGGGACACAGCAATGCAGGCAGTATCAGGAGGGAGAGGGAACACAGCAAGGCAGGCAGTATCAGGAGGGAGAGGGAACACAGCAAGGCAGGCAGCATCAGGAGGGAGGGGAACACAGCAAGGCAGGCAGCATCAGGAGGGAGAGGGACACAGCAAGGCAGGCAGTATCAGGAGAGAGACGGACACAGCAAGGCAGGCAGTATCAGGAGGGAGAGGAACACAGCAAGGCAGGCAGTATCAGGAGAGAGACGGACACAGCAAGGCAGGCAGGATCAGGGGGGAGAGGGAACACAGCAAGGCAGGCAGTATCAGGAGGGAGAGGCACACAGCAAGGCAGGCAGGATCAGGGGGGAGAGGGAACACAGCAAGGCAGGCAGCATCAGGAGGGAGGGGGACACAGCAAGGCAGGCAGTATCAGGAGGGAGAGGAACACAGCAAGGCAGGCAGTATCAGGAGAGAAACGGACACAGCAAGGCAGGCAGGATCAGGGGGGAGAGGGAACACAGCAAGGCAGGCAGTATCAGGAGGGAGGGAGATACATAAGGCAGGCAGTATCAGGAGAGAGACGGACACAGCAAGGCAGGCAGTATCAGGAGGGAGGGGGACACAGCAAGGCAGGTAGCATCAGGAGGGAGAGGGACACAGCAAGGCAGGCAGTATCAGGAGGGAGGGGAACACAGCAAGGCAGGCAGGATCAGGTGGGAGAGGGACACAGCCTCCTGATCCTGCCTGCCTTGCTGTGTTCCTCTCCCACCTGATACTGCCTGCCTTGCTGTGTTCCCCTCCCTCCTGATCCTGCCTGCCTTGCTGTGTTCCTCTCCCTCCTGATCCTGCCTGCCTTGCTGTGTTCCCCTCCCTCCTGATCCTGCCTGCCTTGCTGTGTTCCTCTCCCACCTGATACTGCCTGCCTTGCTGTGTTCCCCTCCCTCCTGATCCTGCCTGCCTTGCTGTGTTCCTCTCCCACCTGATACTGCCTGCCTTGCTGTGTTCCCCTCCCTCCTGATCCTGCCTGCCTTGCTGTGTTCCTCTCCCACCTGATACTGCCTGCCTTGCTGTGTCCCTCTCCCTCCTGATACTGCCTGCCTTGCTGTGTCCCTCTCCCTCCTGATGCTGCCTGCCTAGCTGGTCCTTGAATATGTTCCAGACACCAATTGTGCCCATCCCCTGCAGTTTCCTTCCCCCCCATGCATCTTAAATCTTGCCCGATCACATCATAATTGCCTTCCCCCCAGCAATAACTCTTGCCCTGCGGTATATACCTATCCCTTTCCATCGCTGAAGTAAACATACCGAATTGTGGTTACTATCACCAAAGTGCTCACCTACCTCCAAATCTACTGCCTATCCAGGTTCATTACCTAGTACCAAATCTAATGTGGCATCACCCCTTATTGGCCTGTCTGCATACTGTGTCAGGAAACCCTCCTGCACACATTGGACAAAAGCTGACCCATCTAAAGCTCTCGAACTGTAGTATTTCCAGTCAATATTTGGAAAGTTAAAGTCCCCCTTAACAACTACCCTGTTACTCTTGCTCCAATCCAGAATCATCTTTGCGATCCTTTCCTCTACATCACTAGACTTTTTCGGATGCTTATGAAAACTCCCAACAGGGTGACTTCTCCTTTCCTGTTTCTAACCTCAGCCCATACTACCTCAATAGATGAGTCCTCAAAAATCCTTTCTGCCACTGTAATACTGTCCTTGCCGATCAATGCCACACCTCTTTTACCATCTTCTCTATTCTTACTGAAACATCTAAATCCCGGAACCTGCAACAGCCATTCTTGTCCCTGCTCTACCCATGTCTCTGAAATGGCCACAGCATCGAAGTCCCAGGTACCAACCCATGCTGCAAGTTCACCCACCTTATTCCAGATGCTCCTGGTGTTGAAGAAGATAGATTTCAAACCACTTTCCTGCTGCCGGTGAATTCTTGCGACTTTGAAACCTCATTTCTGACCTCACTACTCTCAACCTCCTGGACACTAGAACTACAATTTAGGTTCCCATCCCCTTGCTGAATTAGTTTAAACCGTCCTAAAGAGCATTAACCAGGATATTGGTACCCCTCTGGTTCAGGTGAAGACCACCATGTTTGTGGAGGTCCCACCAACTCCAGAGATAGCCTCAATTATCCAGGAATCCAAACCCCTCCCTGTAGCAAGCTTTGAGATGATTTGTAGCTCAGGTTGAGATTTTGGATGTCGATTTGCTCACTGAGCTGGAAGGTTCATTTCCAGACATTTCGCTATCTGACTAGGTAACACCTTCAGTGGGCCTCAGGCAAAGCAATGTTGAAAATTCCTGCTTTCTATTTCTATGTTTGGCTTTCTTTGGGTTGGTGATGTCATTTCCTGTGGTGATGTTATTTCCTGTGGTGAAGTCACTTCCTGGTCCTTTTCTCAGGGGGTGGTAGATGTGGTCTAACTTGATGTGTTTGTTGATAGAGTTCCGGTTGGAACTATCCCTGTAGCCACCTGTTCAACTCCTCTCTCTCCCTATTCCTCACTTCACTAGCATGTGGCATGGGTAACAAACCAGAGATAACAACTCTGTTTGTTCTAGCACTAAGCTTCCACCCTAGCTCCCTGAATTCCTGCCTTAGATCCCCACCTTTCTTTCTACCTATGTTGTTAGTGCCTTTGTGGATCATGACTTGGGGCTTCTCCCCCTCCCTCCCAAGGATCCCAAAATCATGATCCAAGATATCACAAACCCTGGCACCTGGGAGGCAATACACCAACCAAGAGTCTCTCTGATTCCCACAGAACCTTCTACCTGTCCCCCTCACTATGACTGATGGTCTGCTCCTCTTCCCCTTCCCTTCTGAGCAATAGGGACAGACTCTGTGCTAGAGACTTGTACCCTATGGCTTACCCCTTGGAAGTCATCCCCTCCACTAGTATCCAAAATGGTATTCTTGCTATTAAGGGGAATGGCCACAGTGGTTTCTTGCACTGTCTGCTGGTTCCCTTTCTGTCCCCTTGCCATCTGCCTTTTTCTTGTATCTGAGGTGTTACTACCTCCGTGTAATTCCTCTTAGTAATGCCCTCTGCCTCCCGAATGATCCAAAGTTCATGCAGCTCCAGCTCCAGTTCCCTAAAATGGTTTTGAGGAGCTGGGGTTGGGTGCATTTCCCACAGATGAAGTCAGTAGGGACACTAGTGGTGACCTTTATCTCCCACATTCTGCAGGAGGAACATTTAACTGCCCTAACCGGAAATCCCACAATGCTAAATTCCCAAAGAGACTGTAGGAAAATAAAGAATTTTTTTAAAAACTAGTTATCTTACCAATCCGGCACACAGAATCTTTTTTGTTGGAATTGGACCTATATATACAAGAATTCAAAGAGTATCATATAGGTACAACAAGCAATGAAGAAGACAAATGGCCCATTGGCCTTGATTGCAAAGGGATTGGAGTACAGGAATGCAGTTACATGGGACTTTAGTGAGGCCAGACCTGAAATATCATGTACAAATTTGTTCTCTGTATTTTAAACTATACTTTCACTGGAGGCAAAATGACCAAGAAACACAAAATTGGTCCCTGGGATGAGAATGTCGTCCTTTGATGAAGGTTGAATAAACGGAGTCTACATTGTTTTAGGACAATGAGAGATGATCTCACTACAGCTTAGGATACTGAAGGAATTTGACAGGTAGTGAATTTAGAACATGGAGCACAGTTTCTAATCAAGGGAATAGTCATTTAGGATTGAGATGCAGAGAAATTACTTCACCCAGAAAGTTGTGAATCTTTGAAGTTCACTCTGCCAAGGGCTGTGCATGTCCGTCATCAAATATTTTTAAGGCAGGAATAGATGAGTTGTAGATCTCACTGGGAATCCAGAACATGGGACTCAGTGGTGGAGAGAACTTGAAGCAGAACATCAGCTATATTGAATGGTATTGCAGGATTGAGGAGCTAAATGGTCTACTCCTGCACTTGTTTCTGAAATAAACTGCTGTGGTTCAGCTCATCACAACTTCTCAGGAGCAATTTGAGATGGGTATCAAACGTTAGCTGTGCCAAGGACATTTCCAAGAACAAAATAAAAACATGTGCGCAGCATTAGGCATTCTCATAATAAAAGCAATTGCCTCTACGTCCTTAACGTGAATCTGGTCCTGTGGGACAGAGGAGGCAGAATTTTACATTCCCCTGCTGGAGAGTTTGAAGGCAATGGCTGGCTTTCTGATTGGGTTCCTACCTGGCCTTGATCTACAATGTTATGGAGGGACAGATGAGGCTTAGGCCAGTGTCCTGCCTTTACCCACACTGAGATAATTTCCCATCCGGTTTCATTTTTCAGACTAGGGGTGGAATCCAGGTCCAGAGTTGGCTGGATAGAGGTACAAGATCTGTAGGTGATCCTGCTCAGGCCTGACACAGCATGTACACAGTGTACCTCGAACGACAGACACATTGAACATCAGGCAGCACTCCCACACCCATAGTCCCCTTAACATCCAGCCCCTACAGGGTCTACCCTTTCACCTCATTCCCACTAGTCTCTCAAACAACACCCTGACCCCTTCTGATTATCACCTAAGGTCTCAACTCCCACTCCACTCCTATCGACATCCCTGATCCCCAGAGCCTCCACGCCACCAATCACAGCCCAATCAGGAAAACAGAGTCAGCTTGTGACAGAAACTCTAAAGTAATATCCACATTGGCACCTCCTGGTAATGGTGAAGTGAAATCAGAAACCAGGCTATTGCTCTGCGTCATGGGTTCATGTCCCATCACAGCACCTGGGGGAGTTTAAATTCATTCAATAAATCTGGAACTGAGAGGCAGCGCTGACTGTTACATCCGCAAAATATTCTCATAAATTTGTCAGACACGATTAGCCTTCATGAAGCTATGCTGACTCTGTCTGATCATATTTTGATGTGGAGGAGCCTGTGTTGGACTAGGGTGGACAAAGTTAAAAATCACATAACACCAGGTAATAATCCATCTGTTGGACCATAACCTGGTGATGTGTGATTTTTGGCTTTGGTCATACTATGTACTTCTAAATGCTCTGTGATTACATCCTTTCTAATAGACTGTAACACATTCCCAATGATGGGTGTGAAGCTAACTGACCTATTGCTACTTGTTTTTCTATCTTCCTCCCTTTTTGAAGAAAGCTGTGACATGGATAGTTTTTCAATCCTTTGGCACTTACTCAGAATCTCAAGATTCTTGGAAGATTACTACCAGTGTGTCTACTCTAACTGTAGCTAAGTCCTTAAAAACTCCAGAATATAACCGATCAGGTACAGGGAACATATCGACCTTTAGCCCCATTAGTGTCCCCGGTACTGTTTCTCCAGTGATAGATATTCCATTTATTTCCTTCCCCAGCTTTAGCTCCTCAATTATTTGGCAGTTTTGGAATACAATTAGTGTTTTCTATTGTGAAGACTGATGCGAGCTATTTACTCAACTTACCATTCTGTTTATTCATTTCCTGGATTTCCGTTATTATTTCCCCAGCCTCATTCTCAAAGGTGCTTATGCTCACTTTGGTCTTTCTGTTCCTTTTTTATAAGTCAAAGGAACTTGCACCATCTACTTTATATATTTCTTGCTAAATATCATCATAGTATTTATAAATGAATGGTCCAGTTTAGTTTCTGATCAATGTTAAGACCCAGGATGTTAATAGTGGGGGATACAGAAATGATAATGTCTTTAAATGTTAGTAGGTGATGATTAATTTCTCTCTTTTTGGAGATCATCATTGCCTGGCACTTGGATGGCACCAATGTTAGTTGCCATTTGTCAGTCCAAACCTGGATATTGTCAATGTCTTGCTGCATTTGATCACAACTACAGCAATGTTTCATCTTTAATTCTGGGAGGACTTAGATTTTGAAGGGTTGTCGAAAATTGAGTTATTTCAAGTTTTGTACATCATCCTGGAGTGTTTTTCTTAAACTTGTTGAAATATCACTGTGAACATTGGGATTCTTTTTAACAATGTTTCTGAAAAATCACATTAATACAGCTTGCTGTGCTCCCTGTTGAGACTGAACTGTGACTGGATGGAGAGTATTTTAGTATTCAAAGCTTTTCTAGCCAGTGAATATTTAAATTCACTATCAAAGAACAAGTCATATCAGACTCAAAGTGAGAACTCTGTTTTTCTCTCTCCACAGATTCTCTAGACCTGCTAAGTTTCTCCAGCACTTTCTGGTTTTATTTGAGATCGCCAGCATCCAAAGTACTTTGCTTTTATTTGGGTTTTATAATTGATTGTGAAGTCAATGATGAAACAATGTATAAGGGAATGCTATCGTTGGTTGATATCTTTTTGACTTTGTAATAATCTAATCCTTCTTTGATATATTTTATTTTCAATGCATGTGTGTTTATTTATGTAAAATTAGAAGGTTGTGAAGTGAGATGAAGATTTCCTCAAAGGGCTTTCACTGCCTAGAATTGCTTGACAGCTTTGTGAGATGGTGACAAAGTTAATGCATTTCAAAAGGAATGTTAAATTATTGTTTTATTTGTTGATGCTTCAAGATCAGACCTGCCCCTAGTTCATAAATGCTGTGAGAGACTATGAAAAACACCTTCTCACAAAATATTCTCATCATTAGAATTGTAGGATGTTTGAAATTCTCACCTCTGCAAGAAAGGGGAGAGGTGGGTGATTGCTATGTGTGTTCTCACTAACCACACCTATGACAATTGCTAGAAACAGCAATGGGGACAAGAATCCCAGAGCTGGGTCCTGCCTGTCATATCTAAAGATATATAAAGACCAGCTTACTTAGCCCAACACAATAAACGCCCAAGAGTTGATATTTATTTCAAGATAAGTTTCCACATAGTAGAATAATTAGTAAATTTAGGTCACATGGGATTCAGATGAGCTTGCCAACTGGATACATAATTGGCTTAATAATAGGACCCAGAGAGTAATGGTGGAGGGTTGCTTTACGGACTGGAGGCCTGTGACCAGCGGTGTTTCACAGGAATCAGTTCCAGGTCTTTTACATAAATGATTTGGATGAGAGTATACAAGGCATAGTTAGTAAATTTGCAGATGACACCATGATTGGTAGCATAGTCGATAGTGAAGAAGGTTTTCTAAGATTCCAAAGGGATTTTGATCAAATGGGTCAATGGGCTGAAAAATGGCAGATAAGTTCAGTCTGGATAAATGTGAGGTATTGCATTTCAGTACAACAAATAAGGGCAGGGATTACACAATTAATGGTAGGGGCCTTGGGTAATGTTGTAGAACAGAGAGACCAAAGGTACATCATTCTTTAAAGTTTGCATCACTTTAGACAAGGTGATTAAAAAGGCATTTGGCACACTTCCCTTCATTGCTCAGTCATTTGGGTATCGGAGTTGGGAAGTCACGTTGAGGTTGTGGTGAGGACATTGGTGAGGCCTCTTCTGGAGTACTGTGTCCAGTTCTGGTGGCCCAGTTATAGGAAGGATATTATCAAGCTGGAGAAAGTTCAAAGATTTACCAGGATGTTGCCAGGTGTGGAAGGTTTGCGTATAAAGAAGGACTGGATAGGCTGCACTGTTTTTCATTGGAGCGAAGCATGTTGACTTAGTAGAAGATTAGAAAATAATGAGGGGCATAGATAGAGTTGATTGTAATTGTCTTTTCCCTAATATGGGGAATTTCAAGACTAGAGCGCACATTTTAATGGTGAGAGGACAGAGATTTAGAAAAGAGGCAAATGTTTTACACAGAGGTTGGTTTGAGTGTGGAATGAACTTCCTAAGGAAGTGCTGGATGTGGATACAATTACAATGTTTAAAAGGCCTGTGGATAGATACATGAATAGAAAAGGTTTGGAGGGATATATGGGCCAGGAGCAAGCAGGAGGGATTTGTATAGTTTGGGATTATCACATGGGCTGATTGGACCAAAGGGTGCTGTATAATTCTATGACAAAGAGATTACCAGAATGTTACAGCTGTACAGAGTTCTGGTCAGGCTGGACCCACGCCCTCAGGAAGGATATGTTGACCTGTGGTACAGGGAATGGAGGTGATGGAAAGCAGCATTGACTCGCCAGAGTGATTACAGGGCAAAAGGATGAAACTCGGGAGATATTGACTAGGATTGCACTTCTAGAGTTTCAATAATTGTGACATTTTCACTGCCAGTTGTTTTTAATTCTGAGCTACTGTTGTCCTGGTTAAACTGTACCAAGTATTATAACAAGGAGAAGCAGAAGATTGCACGTAAACAGAGCTAGCTCATTGCTTGCTCTTTCTGCCATGTAGCAGTAGTCAATGAATTTCCATTAATTCCATGAATTTAAGTTGTCTTTTAAATTCAAGTTTATCAATTGTATTCTGAAAGTCCAAATAAATACTATCAAACAATTAGTTCACCTCAGCTAGGCTGAGTAACAGATGTTAATTTAATCACGAACTTAAACCACGACCTGTTCATTTTTGTCCCTTTGAATGTAAATAAAGCTTTCGATTCAGAACTCAGGTCATGTCTGTGAGAAATAGCAGCAACTTGCAAACTGCTGCCCTCACATGTGGTTTTCTTCACCATTCAATGGTTACAGCATTAACCTCTTTTCATTTCAAGGACATTATCATTTCTGGTGACAGACAAAGGGCCATGTGTGTGATCCATTCCTGATGAGCAGAAACTGGACCAAAACAGAATCAAAACTGAAAACTGCCGATCATCTACTTAATACATGTTCCTGTGGATATTCCCCACTCACCTTCTTGCTCACTCGCCTCCTCAAATTCTTTACTCTATGACTGCCTCCCTCTCTCTCTCTCTATCTTTTTCTCTCTCTCTCACATGTTCCATGTATGGTTTGTGGTTTCTGCAGTTCACTGTTTGAGCTAATCATCTCATTCAAGGAAAGATACGTCAAGATTTTATCTCAAAATCTTTCGGTTATTTGGTAAGAATGGACAAGTATCTGATGAGAATTAGTTAGTATCAGAGGGAGTGTGGGAGAAGATGGCAGTATTAAAACTGAGGTCCGTCTCGGAATTTATATCAGTCACGTTTAAGAACTTAATATAAAGGAAACTGTGACTGCAGCAAAAAAAAGCCCTAAAAGAATCACTCAATTCACCAGGTTCAGAACTTTGCCGAGGTTCAAGAAATGGATTTGTTTCTTCTGCTGTTGGTCTTTCTGCTCCTGTTTTGGGGTAAGTGCTGTGTCTGATCCTTTGCTGTTGCCACGTGGTCTCATATCTCACACACTAGAAGTGAAAGCAATCACTGTGGAGAATTATCAGATTAAAACTTGCATTAAGAGGTCATAAAAAAGAGACAAAGGGTTTATCAAATAACCACAAGATTTTTATAGATATTCTTTCACGACTGAATGCTCTGAAATCTGTATTCTAACAATCTGAAACAATCCTGTAAGTAAAGGTAAAGTAGTCATGGAGGAAGTTCATTTGAAACTGATTGGGAAACTGTAGAATGACACTAACTACTGTGCTCTTCACCTATATGTTTAATTTTTTATTGTTAATGGACTGGAGTGTTAATGGCCCGATCAATGTTTATTTCCAATTACTAATTGATCTGGAGAAATTATGGTGAGCTGCTTTCTTGAACCACAGCAGTCCATTTGATGTAGATAATCCCACAATTGGTGTGACATGAAGGGAATTCAAGAGTTTTGTCCCAGCGTCAGACATTGTGACCTCTCCTCTAAAATGTAGTGTTTTAGACCATATCTGGACCAGAGCTATGATTATATTTGGACTGATCCTAGCAAATACCGCTTTGGGAATTAATAATAAGATGATCAATGCATGGGTTTGATAGCACTGTCAACCAATCCTGGTTTTGTTTGTTTCAGTATACAGTGTATTTGTGTATGCCCATGTAGATATCTGTTCGTGTGGTGTTGTTAAAAATAGTTCCTTGTTCACACAATACGGGTGCTGCCAGCTTGAACTGAGTGATTTCCAAGTGGGCAGTTAAGAGTCAGTCACATTGCTGTGGGTCAGGGGCCACATGTCAGGCAGACCAGGTAAGGCTGACAGTTATCCTTCCCTGAAGGACGTAAGTGAGCCAAATGGGTCCTAACAACAATCGACATTAGTTTTTCCTGAGACTAATTTCCATACAGAACTTTACAGTGCAATACAAGTCCTTTGGCCCTTGATGCTGTGCCGAACTGTGGAACCAGTCTATCTAACACTATGCCATTTTCATCCATATGGCAAAAGTGAGGACTTCGATGTTGTGGCCATTTCAGAGACATGGATAGAGCAGGGACAGGAATGGTTGTTGCAGGTTCTGGGAATTAGATATTTCAGTAAGAACAGAGAAGGTGGTAAAAGAGGGGGAAGTATGGCATTGTTAGTCAAAGACAGTATTACAGTGGCAGAAAGGACGTTTGAGGACTTATCTACTGAGGTAGTATGGGCTGAGGTTAGAAACAGGAAAGGAGAGGTCAACCTGTTGAGAGTTTTCTATGGGCCTCTGAATAGTTCCAGAGATGTAGAAGAAAGGATAGCAAAGATAATTCTGGATAGGAGCAAGAATAACAGGGTAGTTTGTTATGGAGGACTTTAATTTTCCAAATATTGACTGTAAATACTATAGTTCAAGTGCTTTAGATGGGTCAGCTTTTGTCCAATGTGTACATGAGGGTTTCCTGACACAGTATGTTGACAGGCCAACAAGGGGTGAGGCCACATTGGATTTGGTACTGGATAATAAACCTGGTCAGGTGTTAGATTTGGAGATTGGTGAACACCTTGGCGATAGTGACCACAATTCAGTTATGTTTACTTTAGTGATGGAAAGGGATAGGTATATACCGCAGGGCAAGAGTTATTGCTGGGGGAAAGGCAATTATGATGTGATCGGGCAAAATCTTGGATGCAAAGGTTGGGGAAGGTAACTGCGATTACTAATTGCACGGGATGGGCACAATTGAAATGTGGAGCCTGTTCAAGGAACAGCTACTGTTGATAAGTATGTACCTGTCAGGCTGGGAGGAAGTAGTCAAGCGAGGGAACCATGGTTTACTAAAGAAGTTGAATCTCTTGTCAAGACAAAGAAAAAGGCTTATGTTAGGATGAGACTTGAAGGCTCAGTTAAGGTGGTTAAGAGTTAATTTTCAATTCAAGATTCTTTTTAATTAATTGAATTTAAATTCCACCAGTAGGCAGTGGAATTTGAAACCATGCTGTCAGAGCTTTAACCTTGCTCTTTGAATGACTAGCCCAGTGACATTAGCATCACCTCTGTCCAAAGGCAGTGTTCTTGAATGTGCCGGATAAAATGGAATGATTTACTGTCATCATAAGAGCTATATGCAGAGCTCTGTGACATGGAGGAACTAGAAAGTGTGTGGACAGCATTCAGGGCTCAGAAAGAAAGTTCTGATGATTGGACAATGTTCAGCACTATTCACAACTCCTCAGATACTGAAGCAGTCCGTGCTCAAATGCAACAAGATCTGGATAATATCCAGGTTTGGCCAACGCGTACAAGTAACATTCGCACCACATAAATGCCGGACAATGACCATCACCGATAAGAGACATTCTAACCACCACCCCTTGACATTCAATGGTATTACCATCACTGAATCCCCCACTGTCAACATCCTTGGGGTTACCATTGACCAGAAACTCAACTAGACTTACTACGTAAACACAGTGACTATAAGAGCAGGCCAGAGGCTAGGATACTGCAGCGAGTAACTCACCTTCTGATATCCCAAAGTCTATCCACCATCTACAAGGCACAAGTCAGGAGTGTGATGGAATACTCCCCACTTGCCTGGATGGGTGCAGCTCCAACAACATTCAAGAAGCTTGACACCATCCAGGACAAAGCATCCCACTTGACTGGCACCACATCTACAAACATTCAACCCCTCCACCACAGGTGCTCAGTAACAGCAGTGTGTGCTATCTACAAGATGCACTGCAGAAATTCACCTAAGATCCTTCAACAGCACCTTCCAAACCCACAACCACTTCCATCTTGGGAACACCACCGCCTGCAAGTTCCCCTCCAAGCCACTCACCACCTGACTTGGAGATATCCCGCCGTTCCTTCATAGTCATTAGGTCAAAATCCTGGACTTCCCTTCATACTGGTATTGTGGGTCAGCCCACAGCAAGTGGATTGCAGCAATTCAAGAAGGCAGCTCACCACCACCTTCTCAAGAGCAAATAGGGATGGGCTATCAATGCTGGCCAGCCAGTGATGCCCAAGTCCCATAAATGAATGAAAAAATGTAGTGCAAAGCTGCATGAGAGGTGAAACAGAATGGGAGTCAGCTGGAGAACAGGCATATCGCTTCAGAGAGAAGTGTAATAACAGCACATTAATATCAGCCAGTTTAACTTCTCAGACAGAATACAGTTCGCAATATTGGGATCAAAGAGAGCCACAATCGTTAACGGGTGGCTTCTTTCTTCACCTCCACCTTGTCTGAGATGAGTGCTGCTTAGTTTGTCATCCGTTGATGAATCAGCCTCCTCCATGTTAACACCAAATAGAAAGAGCACTGATGGCAGCAAGGCCACAGACTGTATTCGAGATGGGAGTCTTCAAAATCCAAGAATAACTCAGTAATAAATGAGCTGGTCAGGTTCTAAAAGGCATAAGTGCTGAACTGGGTCTGTGGTGGTGCTGAGTCAGGTGCTGAGGGAACCAACAAGAGGGAAAAACATATTTGACCTCATCTTCACAGACCAGAATCTAATCAAAGGGTATGGGGTGGTGTATTTATTCAATAACAGATACATGGGAGTGAGTTACAGACTGGAATCTAATCAAGGGGTTCAGGGTGGTTTATTTATGGAATAACAGATAACATCTAGAATCTGCGTGAAATGTTCTGTATGTTGTCCCTGAATGATCTGTTCATTCTTGTCTTTGCTGCCAAAACTGCCTTAATGATGACCGCCCAGTGGTTCTAACATCTGTCATTATAAAGTGTATGGAAAGGTTAGTAATGGCACAGAGGTAAAAACAATGACTGCAGATGCTGGAAACCAGATTCTGGATTAGTGGTGCTGGAAGAGCACAGCAGTTCAGGCAGCATCCGAGGAGCTTCGAAATTGACGTTTCGAGCATCAGGAACACATCAACTCCAACCTCCCAAATTGCCCTAATCTACTGCAATTCATCTACCATCACAACATGTCCATGACAGATACTATTTCCCAAGCCCTACACTCATCCCTGGAACAACAGAATAACAAGGACACTTATTTAAGACACCTATTCTTTGGCTTTAGCTCCGCCCTCAGCACCATAATTCTAACCAAACTCATCTCCAAACTCCACAACCTAGGACTCTGCTCCCCTCTCTGCAAATGGATCCTCAACTTCCTGACCCACAGATCATAATCAACATGAATAGACGACAACATCTCCTCCACAACAATCCTCAACACCAGTGCCCCACAAGGCTGCGTTCTCAGCCCCTTATCAGACTTCTCATACACTCACAACTGTGTAGTGAAATTCAGCTGTAACCCCATTTACAAATTTGCTGATGACACCACTGTAGTGGGTCGACCTCAAACAATAATGAGGCAGTATACAGGAAGGAGGTTGCGAGCTTAGTGTCATGGTATTAAGACAAAAATCGGCCCCTCAATGTAAACAAAAAGAAAAGAGCTGGTCATTGACGTCAGGAAGCTGAGTGGAGGTCCTGCCCGTATCTGTGTCAATGGGGCTGAGATGGTCGAGAGCTTTAAGTTCCTGGGAGTAAATATGACCAACAATCTGTCCCATTCCATCCATGGACTGGATTAGTGGTGCTGGAAGATCACAGCAGGTCATGCAGTATCCAAGGAGCCTCGAAATCAACGTGAAGGGGTTTCCTGATGAACGGCTTTTGCCAGAAACGTTGATTTCAAGGCTACTTGGATGCTGCCTGACCTGCTGTACTCTTCCAGCACTACTAATCCAGAACCTGTTCCATCCATGCTGACATTAGAGAAAAGAAAGCCCATCAACACCTTTACTGCCTCAGGAAGCTAAGGACATTCAGCAATACAACCATCTCATCATACCATGTTATTTTGTTTGGTGTGAGGACAGGTTTCAATAAGGAACTGGAGACAATGATTCTTACCAATTTTCATTGACACACCATTGAAAGCATCCTATCCAGATGCATCTCACCTTGGTACAGCAACTGCTTTGCCCAAGACCTGAAGGAATTACAGAGAGTTGTGAACACAGCCCAGTCCATTTTAAAAAAAAAGCCTTCTATCTATTGAGTCGAGAGTGTGGTGCTGGAAAAGCACAGCAGGTCAGGCAGCATCTGAGGAGCAGGAGAAACAACATTTCGGGCAGGAGCTCTTCATCAGGATTGAGGCTCCAGCCTGAAGCGTCGATTCTCCTGCTCCTCAGTTGCTGCCTGACCTGCTGTGCTTTTCCAGCAACACACTCTCGACTCTGATCTCCAGCATCTGCAGACCTCACTTTCTCCTTCTATCTATTGACTCCATCAACACTTCCTGCTGCCTTGGGAAAGCAATCCAACATCATCAAAGAGTTCTTTCACCTTGCTGTACTCTCTTCTAATGTTTCCCATTGGGCAGAAGATACAAAAGTTTAAAAACACATACCAGCAGATTCAAGGACAATTTCTTCCCTGCTGTTATCAGACTTATCAGATCTCTCATATATTAGAGTTTATCTTTCTCTGCACATACTCTGTAGCTGTAACACTATATTCTGCATTTTTTTCTAATACCCCAATGTGCCTATGTAAGGTATGATTTGTCTGACTAGCATGCAAAACAATACTTTACACTGTATCTTGGTGCATTTGACAATAATAAATCAAATGAAATGAAAGTTTCTTATTGTTCATGTTGTTACTAGCAGCAATGCATGTCTTGCAGATTCCCTGGGCGGTCATTACTATAAGGAGGATGAGGACAGACCCAGCAGTGTGATTACAGGTAGGAAGCAAGAAGTGAGACATAGAATCATAGCAGTTGAACTGCACATTCAGGATAAGCACACACCAGGGTCAGTATACACTGAGGGCATACACTCATGGTGAGTGAGTTTTGAGAAGATTTGTAGCTAAGGTTGAGGTTCTGGATGTAGGTTTGCTCGCTGAACTGGAAGGTTCGTTTTCAGACGTTTCATCACCATACGAGGTAACATCCTCAGTGAGTCTCCAGATGAAGCCTGGGACTTCAGGGTAAGGACGTACCCAAGATGGGTTTACTCTGTGTGTATGTCTTTGAGCGTGGATATAGCTGTGTGTGACATGGTCTGTTGCTGACTCTGTGTATGTGTCCCATTTGTCACTTTGCAATGTTTTCCTGTTGCCACTCAGCTTCACTAATTGGGATGATACAGGAAGATCCCAGATACATTTGGGGTACCATTGTGCTGCTGCATGTGTTTTGTTGTGTCATTGGGTTTATGTCCCTGCTTATTGCGGCATTGTGTGACTGAGTGTAGTCTGGGTGTGGCCGAGAAACTAATGAACTCAGACTGGCCTGTAATTATGGGCTGTGACACACTGAAATGACAAACAACAGCAGAAAGTGTGAGGGTATGGTGTTGCATAACCTCTGGGATGTAATAAACGAATATAGGCGCTTACAGCAAAACACACGTGCTGTACAACAATTCATATGAGCTGTTTGCTTTTATTTGCTGTGTTGGGTTTTCCACTGCTCAGTGTGATTTGTGGTTTGTGTGTTAATCACACGTTGTAGAAAATCATGAGTAATCTAGTTCAGCTGCTATGAGATGGCTGTGAAAAGCTATAGGTTTGATAGATGTTATCTAACAAGCTCAGATCTTTCAACAAAGACCACACTTTGCTCACTTATTTCTGCTCAGAGACTGGGTGAAAATCTTATCATTCATGAACTTTGATCTGAAACTCATCGGATCATTCTGCGGAGGGATATTTTTCCAGGTGTGATTGCACACTCTGTCCTGTTGTTATGTGTCATGCAGCTTCCTGACCCTCTCTGTCAGCCCCTCCCTGCTGTTTTCTCCTCCTGTGCATAGATTGGTGAGTGACATAATAACCAATATGTCCAAAACCTTTGGTTTCTTGTGAGATGCTCCAAAAGATTCTCATCCCATTTGTTAATCTGTTTCCAAATTCCTGGAGCCCTGTCTTGGATTGAACAAAGAATCCCAGCCTGAAGTCACAGCTCCCTGGGATGCCCTGCTCCTCATGGATTGCTCCTGGTTTGCAGTCCCAGCAGGAAATATTTTTTCAGCATAGAATCTCAAACACTTTTTACCTTCATTTCAAACCTTCGGTAATGCGCGGACCTTTGTCTGGATTTCTGCTCTTAATCCAACCAGTTGGAGCAGCTGTTCAATATTTAATCATTCATTCACAAGACAATACCTTCGGGCAACTCACAGTCACACTGACACACACTCACTCACTGACTCCCATCTCATTCCTTTTCATCCATTAGAAATATTTCCTTTCAGAGGTATAGACAGCACCCAGATTCTCAGGAGATCCTGAAGCACCTCACAGACATCGAAATATTTTACAATTGTAGTCATTGTTGAAATACTGGAAACACAACAGCCAATTATTGCACAACAAGATCCAAAAATGGGAGACACTTGTAGGCATGTTAGTGCCTGCTATTTAGGCTGCAGTTTTTTTTGAGAAGGAAATGATGATTGCTTGTTGCTCACGCACACGGAGACGTCTGCCATGAATCGTGCCAGACACTGTCTCACTGAAAACTCCCCCTTTCTCTACTTGAGTGTGTGACATCTTCAGATTGGATAGAGCCTGATGCAATGTCCAACATTAACCGTTTCAGAAGCATTACTTTGTACAACACTTCCCATCAGACCATGTTGGAGGGTCTTCTGCTGCAGTGTTTGGTGTTTGGACAGGGAGCTACAGGTTTCAATGAGGAACTAGAGAGAATTCCAAGGAATATTCCTGAAGCTTGTGAAAGGGAACAGATTCTGGGATGAGGGGAAAGTGGAACATGAGCAAGAGCATTAGGTTTGAGGACATGGTCACTGTGAATAGTTTCAATCTCACTGTGAAAATTTTGACAATGAGCAACTTCCAGTGGTATCAGTGTAACTGTTCCCCTTTATATGGGACTGAATAAGTGGCCAGGTGATGTGGTGATCATAGTTGACTAGTTGACTGTGTGTGGTATGAGCATGAAATAGAAGCATAGAAACATCAAAAGATTTACTGGATTAAATTTGCCATTTAGCAGACGATGTCTGTGCCTGAAAAAACTGCCAAATGTGTGGGAGTGTGAAGGAATGTGTAACTGTCAGCTGTGAATCCTAACAGCTCGCAGTTATTATTGGGTAGGTGTTGTGGTAAAATGAGCAGTGGCTTGGCCTAATAGTTATGACTTTTACTGACTGTGATCTCACTAGTATGAGATTGTTGAATATTTTGTGGCAGCTGCTGTGGCCACAATGCAAGAGATACAGGTTATAACCAGGGGGAGGGGTTAAGGCGTTGGGTTCAGGGTAAGGCAGTCAGGCTGGGCAGAACAATGTGGGCTAGATTCTCATTAATATCATTTTAAGGAGCAAACAGCCTGTAACTAAAATTTCAATCAGTGAATAATGCCTATGGCTAGATCCAATTGGTACCAACCTGGGGTTTGATGATGTTTGTACATGGATCACAACTACACAGCAGACTAGGGAGAACTATCCTGTACAGCCTCCAATAGTCATCTCTTCATCTTACAAATCCACTTGAAAAGACAATCAGGACTGGTGTTAATACCTCTTGCAATTGGATTGAAGTCAGTGGGTAATGGTTAAGCTTCCTAACACCTCCTCAAAGACTTGCAGGGGTGGGAAGAAAGGTTTGAGTTCCAGTTGGACTCTATCAACAAACACATTGACTTGGACCCAATTTACCACCCCGTGAGAAAAAGAACAGGAAATGACATCACCATAGGAAATGACATCGCCACAGGAAATTACAGCACCAACCCAAAAACCCAAACATATAAACAAAAAGCAGGAATCATCAGCAATGCTTCGTCTGGAGGCTCACTGAAGATTCAAATCCACTTAAAATGGATAAAACTGGATAGATCTTCGAGGAGAAAGTGAGGACTGCAGATGCTGGAGATCAGAGCTGAAAATGTGTTGCTGGAAAAGCGCAGCAGGTCAGGCAGCATCCAAGGAACAGGAGAATTGACGTTTCGGACATCAGTCCTTCTTCATGCTCATTCCTGAAGAAGGGCTCATGCCCGAAACGTCGATTCTCCTGCTCCTTGGATGCTGCCTAACCTGCTGCGCTTTTCCAGCAAAACATTTTCAAAGGTGGATAGATCCCCAGGACCTGATCTCTGGATCTCAGGACCCTAGAACTCTGTGGGAAGCCAGAGAAGTGATTGCTGGGCCTCTTGCTGAGATATTTGTAACATCAATAGTCATACATAAGGTGCCAGAAGACTGGAGGTTGGTAAACGTGGTGCCACTGTTTAAGAAGGGCAGTAAAGACAAGCCAGGGAACTATAGACTGGTGAGCCTGACCTTGGTGGTGGGCAAGTTGTTGGAGGGAATCCTGAAGGACAGGATGTACATGTATTTGGAAAGACAAAGACTGATTAGTGATAGCCAACATGGTTTTGTGCGTGGGAAATCATGTCTCACAAACTTGAGTTTTTTGAGGAAGTAACAAAGAGGATTGATGAGGGCAGAGCAGTAGATGTGATCTATATGGACTTCACTAAGCTGTTCGACAAGGTTCCCCATGGGAGACTGATTAGCAAGGTTAGATCTCACGGAATACACGGAGAACTAGCCATTTGGATATAGAACAGGCTCAAAGGTAGAAGACAGAGGGTGGTGGTGGAGGGTTGTTTTTCAGACTGGAGGCCTGTGACCGGTGGAGTGTGACAAGGATCGGTGCTGGGTGCGCTACGTTTTGTCATTTACATAAATGATATGGATGTGAGCATAAGAGGTACAGTTAGTAAGTTTGCAGATGACACCAAAATTGGAGGTGTAGTGGACAGCGAAGAGGGTTACATCAGATTACAACAGGATCTGGAACAGATGGGCCAATGGGCGGAGAAGTGGCAGATGGAGTTTAATTCAGATAAATATGAGGTGCTGCATTTTGGGAAAGCAAATCTTAGCAGGACTTATACACTTAATGGTAAGGTTCTAGGGAGTGTTGCTAAACAAAGAGACCTTGGATTGCGGATTCATAGCTCCTTGAAAGTGGAGTCGCAGGTAGATAGGATAGTGAAGAAGGCATTTGGTATGCTTTCCTTTATTGGTCAGAGTATTGAGTACAAGAATTGGGAGGTCATGTTGCGGCTGTACAGGACATTAATTAGGCCACTGTTGAAATATTGCGTGCAATTCTGGTCACCTTCCTATTGGAAAGATGTTGTGAAACTTGAAAGGGTTCAGACAAGATTTACAAGGATGTTGCCAGGGTTGGAGTATTTGAGCTACAGGGAGAGGCTGAACAGGCTGGGGCTATTTTCCCTGGAGCGTCGGAGGCTGAGGGGTGACCTTATAAAGGTTTATAAAATTATGAGAGGTATGGATAGGGCAAATAGACTAAGTCTTTTCCCTGGGGTGGGGGAGTCCAGAACTAGAGGGCATAGTTTTAGGGTGAGAGGGGAAAGATATAAAAGAGACCTAAGGGACAACCTTTTCACACAGAGGGTGGTACGTGTATGGATTGAGCTGTCAGAGGAAGTGGTGAAGGCTGGTACAATTGCAACATTTAAGAGGCATTTGAATGGGTACATGAATAGGAAGGGTTTGGAGGGATATGGGCTGGGTGCTGGCAGGTGGGACTAGATTGGGTTGGAATATCTGATTGGCATGGATGGGTTGGACTGAAGGGTAAGTTTCCATGCTGTACATCTCTATTACTCTATGACTCTATGTTACCTAGTATGGTGACAAAACATCTGAACATGAACCTTCCAGCTCAGTGAGCAAACCTACATCCATTAACTCTATCTATACCCCTCATTATTTTATAAACTTCTATAAGTCACCTCTTAACCTGCTACGCTCCAGTGAAAAAAGTCCCAGTCTATACAGCCTTTCTTTATAACTCAAACCTACTATTCCCAGCAACATCCTGCTAAATCTCTTCTGAATCCTCTCCAGCTTGATAATATTCTTTGTGTAACTTGGCGACCAGAACTGGACACAGTACTCCAGAGGAGGCCTCACCAATGTTCTGTACAACTTCAACAGGACTTCCCAACTCCTATACTCAAAGGACTGAGCAATGAAGGCAAGCGTGCCAAATGCCTTTTTAATCACCTTGTCTACATGTGACACAAACCTCAAAGAATTATGTACCCATACCCCTCAGTCACTCTGTTCTCCAACATTCCCCAAGGCCCTAATATTAATTGTATAATCCCTCCCATTGTATATTGTACCAAAATACAATATCACTCATTTATCCAAATTGAACTCCATTTTTCAACTCATGAACCCATTTGATTAAGATCCCTTTATAACCTTATTCTTCACCGTCTACTATGCCACCAATTTTGGTGTCATCTATAAACTTACTAATCATGCCATCTACATTCTCATTCAAATCATTTATTTAAATGACAAAAGAGGACTCAGAATCAATTTTTGCCTTCCTAATGTCCATAAATCCTATCTTTTATAATCACCTCCAACAATTTACCCACAACAGAAGTTAGACTCACAGTCTATAGAATCCCTAGTGTGGAAGCAGGCCATTTGACTCAACAAGTCCACACAGGCCCTATGAAGATTAATCTACCCAGATTTATTCCCTTACCCTATTACTCTACATTTACCCCAAATAATGCACCTAACCTACACATCTCTGAACACTATGCGCAATTTAGCATGACTAATTCACATAACCTACACATCTTTGGATTGTTGGGGGAAACCCATGCAGACATGGGAGAATGTGCAAACTCCACACCAACAGTCACCCGAGGCTAGAATCAAACCTGAGTCCCTGGTGCTGTGAAGCAGCATTGTTAATCACTGAGCCACCATGCTGCCCATAGTGCTATGGCTTCTCTTTACAACCCTTCTTAAACAAAGGTACAAAATTAGCCACCTTCCAGTCATCAGGCACTTCACCCATATAGGTATAGATTATGCAAATATTTCAGCAAGGGACTTTGCAATTTTTTCTCTTACTTAGAATAATAGAGTCATGATTAGATTAGATTACCTACAGTGTGGAAACAGGCCCTTCGGCCCATCAAGTCCACACCAACCCTCTGAAGAGAAACCCACCCCCCTATATTTACACCTGACTAATCCACCCAACACTGCAGGCAATTTAGCATGGCCAATTCACCTGACCTGCACATCTTTGGACTGTGGGAGGAAACCAGAGCACCCGGAGGAAACCCACACAGACATCAGGAAAATGTGCACACTCCACACAGACAGTTGCCTGAGGCAGGAATTGAACCCGGGTCCCTGGCACTGTGTGGCAGCAGTGCTATACTGAGCCACTGTGCCGCCCATTTCTTTTTCCCTGCAATGATTATATATCTTTATTCAATTAAAGAGGTTCATGCATTCTAGTAGCATGAACTTTCAGCTCAATCCAGTGGTCAATATAATAAAATCTGATTTACAATGTCAGAAGTGCACTTGTGCCATAACCAAAAATCTCTTCAAGTATTAATTTAAACATTTACAGACGTACATGTTATTGTTGTTCTGAACTTATTTTAAGAATGCAAAAAGATTCAAGATTTTTAAAATCAACATGTATAGCATATACTGTATGAATAAAAAAAGTGTTCATATCAGGTCCCATTTGCCAGCATTTGGCCCATATCCGTTAACAACTTTGCTGTTGGTTGCTAATTTAATATTTATTGCTTTCCAATTTCTAAATGAAAAGACACGATTTCCAAATTTTGAATTGAAGCCATAATTATACTCAACAGTCACAATGGTTTATCTTTGTAATAAAAAGCTTTAAAACAACATCTTATGTGAATGAATTCTAACCCACCTCAGCTACTTTTATTTCATTACATGCAACAGAGAGTCCAACTCGTCCATGCTGACCAGATACCCTAACCTAATCAAGTCCCATTTCAAAGTTTGTGAGAAGATTTGTAGCTCGGGTGCTCGTTGTTGTGGTTCACAGGAGGCTCCCAAGCACTGAGGATGTCACCCAGACAGGGGACGAAATGTCTGCGACACAAATTCCCAGCTCGGCGAACACAACCACAACAGGTCCCATTTGCCAGCATTTGGCCCATATCCATTAAAAACCTTCCTATTCATATATCCATCCAGATGCCTTTTAAATGTTGTAATTGTACCAGCCTCCACCACTTCCTCTGGCAGCTCATTCCACACATGCATCACTCTGTGTGAAAAGGTTGCCCCTTAGGTCCCTTTTAAATCTTTCCCCTTCCACCTTAAACTATGTCCTCTAGTTTTGGATTCCCTATTCTTTGCCTATTCATCCCATCCATGGCCCTCATGATTTTATAAACCTCTAAAAGGTCACCCCTCAGCCTCCGACACTCCAGGGAAAACAGCCCCAGCCTGTTCAACCTCTCCCTATAGCTCAAACCCTCCAACCCTGGCAACATCCTTGTAACTCTTTTCTGAACCTTTTCATGTTTCACATCATCCTTCCTATAGCAGGGAGAGCAGAACTGAATGCAATATTCCAACAGTGGCCTAACCAATGTGCTGTACAGCCGAACATGACCTCCCAACCCCTATACTCAATACTCTGACCAATAAATGAAAGCATACCAAACGTCTTCTTCACTATCCTGTCTACTTGTGACTCCACTTTCAAGGAACTATGAACTCCCAAGACTCTTTGCTCAGCAACACTTCACAGGACCTTACCATTAAGGGCTTTTGCCTGAAACATCAATTTCCTGCTCCTCGGATGCTGCCTGACCTGCTGTGCTTTTCCAGCACCACTCTGATCTAAACTTACCATTAAGAGTATAAGTCCTGCCCTGGTTTATCTTTCCAAAACGCAGCGCCTCACATTTATCTGAATTAAACTCCATTTGGTACTCCTCAGCCCACTGCCCCATCTGATCACGGTCCCTTTGTACTCTACAGTAACCTTCTTCACTGTCCACTACACCTCCAATTTTGGTGTGATCTGCAAACTTACTAACCATGCCTCCTAGGTTCACATCCAAATCATCCATATAAATGATGAAAAGTAGTGGACCCAGCACCGAGCCTTGTAGCACTCCACTGGTCACAGGCCTCCAGTCTGAAAAACAACCCTCCACCACCACCCTCTGTCTTCTACCTTTGAGCCAGTTCTTATTTGAACTGGCTAATTCTCCTTGTATTCAATGAGATCTAACTTTCCTAACAAGTCTCCCATGGGGAATATTGTGAATGCCTTACCAAAGTCCATATTGATCACATCCACCTATTTGCCCTCATCAAACTTCTTTGTTACTTTTTCAAAAAACTCAATCAAGTTTGTGCGACATGATTTCCCACCCACATAATCATGCTGACTATCCCTAATCAGTCCTTGCCTTTCCAAAGACATGTAAAATCTGTCCCTCAGGATTCCCTCCAACAACTTGTCCACCACTGATGTCAGGCTCACCGGTCTATAGTTCCCTGGCTTATCCTTACCACATTTCTTAAATAGTGGTGCCACATTTGTCAACCTCCAGTCTTCTGGCACCTTACCTATGACTATCAATGCTACAATTATCTCAGCAAGGGGCCCAGTAATCACTTCCCAATTTCCCATAGAGTTCTAGGATACACCTGATCAGGTCCTGGGGATTTATCCACCTTTATATTCTATAAAATTTTCAGAGCTGCCTCATCTGTAATGTGAACTGTTTTTAAAACATTAAAATTTATTTCCCTGAATTCTCTAGCCTGCATTTCTTCCAACACAGTAAAAACTGATGGAAATATTCACTTGGTATCTCTCCCATCTCCTGGTGTTCAACACAAAGATGACCTCCTTGATCATTAAGAGGCCCAACCCTCTCTCTAGTTACCCACTTGCTCTTAGTGTATTTGTAGAATCTCTTCAGATTATCCTTAGCCTTATGTGCCAATGCCATCTCATATCCCCTTTTTGCCTTCCTCATTTCTCTCTTATTGAATGCCCCTACACTCTTTACGTTAATTAAGAGATTCACTTGAA
Source organism: Chiloscyllium punctatum (assembly GCF_047496795.1). NCBI lineage: Eukaryota > Metazoa > Chordata > Chondrichthyes > Orectolobiformes > Hemiscylliidae > Chiloscyllium > Chiloscyllium punctatum. The sequence continues at coordinate 89,661,943 of NC_092762.1, read as the reverse complement.
CCAAATTGTCTATATCTAAAAGATCATCTTTTACTCTTGACAAGAACCTCAATAGCTTTATTCATCCATTGTTCCTTAATGTTACCGGCCTTACCCTTCACTCTGACAGGAACGTAATGCTCTCATCATCACACCCTCGAATGCCTCTCACTTGTCAGACATCCTTTTACCAGTGAACAATCAACTCCAATCAACATTTGAAAGTCTTGTCTTATACCATTAAAATTTGCCTTACTCTAATTCAAAACTTTAATGTTAATGGAAGGCTTATCCTTTTCCATAACTATTTTGAAACTAATAGAATTATGATTACTAGACCCAAAGTATTTGCCTACTTTTACTTCAGTCACCTGCCTTGTCTTATCGCACAAAAGAAGGTCTAGTTTTGCTCCTTCTCTAGTAGGAGTATCCAAATATTTATAAAGAAAATTTTTTGAACACATTTGACAAATTCTTCACCATCCACACCATTAACACTATGGTAGCCCCAGTCAATGTTTGGAAAATTAAAATCCCCCATTATTATAACTTTATTGTGCTTACATTTCTGACATCTCCTTACATATTTGTTTCTCAATTTTCCTCTTGCTACTGGGGGGTGGGGTGGCGTGTGTGTGCATGTGTGTGTGTGCGTGTGGTGGGGGGGAAATGGGAGGTGTGCAGTACAATCCCTTCAAGGTAATCTTCCCTTTCTTATTTCTAATTCCTACCCATACATTTTCACTAGACAATTTTTCAGAAATATCTTCTCCAGTTACAGCAGTAATGTATTGTTTAATGAAAAACTCCAATTCCCCTTCTTTCTTGCCTCCTTTTCTATCCTTCCTAAGCATCCAAAACCCAGAACATTATGGTACCAATCTTGTCTATCTCTCAGTAAAGTTTCTGTAATAGCTATGATGTCCCAATCCCATGTTCTTAAACATGCTCTGAGTTCAACAGCCTTACCTGTAAGAGCCCTTGTGTTGAAATAAATGCAATTTAGTTCTCCAGAGTTACTACATACTCTCTCTTGTCTTATTTTTCTAACTGACTTGTTCTCTTCAAAATCTTTCCCATCAATTTTTCTCTTTCCACTGCTATTTAGAAATCCTCCATTATCCCTCTCTATCAGTATAAAGTCTCCCTTAATAGAATGATCAAATCTCCCTGCTAAGATCCCTTTCCAGTTTAGGTTAGACCCATCCTTTTTGAACAGGTTTTTTTCTGTCCTAAAAGAGACTGTGATTGTCCAAAAACCTGAATCCCTGAATATTTCATCAACTCTTCAGCCATTAATGTATTTCCTTTAACCTTCAGGTCCTTCCCTCTTTTGAGTTTGGCATTGGGAGTAAACCAGAAATTACTTATTTTAAGGCTTTATTTTTCAATCTTCTACCTAGTCTCTTAAATTTACTCCATGCTGCTTTAATCTTTTCTCTAAAAATGTCATTCCTACCAATGTGCACAATAATTTCCAGCTTCTCAATCTCACCTTTAACAATATGTTTGAAACATTCAGAGACGTTCTTACTCCTAACACCAGGAAAACAACAAACCACCATACATTTGTATTCATTGATACAGAATCTCCTGACTATGCCCCTGACAGGAGAGTCCCTTTAACAATAATTCCATTAAATTTTATCAAATGCTGCCTAACATAAAAATCATTCCAAATGTCCAATAACTGACCGTCCCTTTCATTTTCCCCAGAGAGACTATTCCCTTCTACAGTTCCAAAACCTGAATATCTATTTGATAGAGGAATAGCCACCAGAGAGTTTTGAGCTACCTTTTTAACTTTCCTGACATTCACACATCAATCAGATTGATCCTGGTAGGGAATCACTTTTCTAAATCTGCTAGCCATCTCACTCTGCACCCCATGTATGCCCTTAATAATATTATACTTAAAAAAAACTTTTCAATGACACCTTATATATAAAATAATCTACCTTTCATTATCTACAGAAAGTAATGGTAAAATACAAAAAAAACTATCAAACATATCAATCTTAAATAAAATCACTTAGCCGATTAAGTAAATTAAAACAATGCTTCTTCAATAAATTCCTGAAGAAAAATATCATCTCTAGAGCCGACCATGTATAGCACTCCCCAAAATGAAAACACAATTCCTTATTTGAAAAAAAATCTTGCAATGTAAAAAAAACTCCAAAAAACTCCTTTAATACATATATTTTTTTAAAAGCCTCTAAATTTAGAATTTAAAAACTTCAGCCATTCACAGCAGCCCCCAAAAACTTCATTTACAAAGTCAGTTTGGTGTTTTTGATTTTGTTTAGTTGAATGTAAATGAAACAAATTTTTAAAAAATCTTATATTTGTGAAGTGTAATAATTGTAACAAAACTACAATCAGTTCTGATGTAATGTGATTGTTTCATTCTGGTGCAATCCTGTGTTATAAGAAAATCATGGAATAGCCGCTCCATTTAAGCTAATAGGGCTGGAATCGTATTATAGCCAACACAGGTAAGGAAAGTTTGTGTTCTACAAATAACGGTCTAGGCTCTTCAATCATGTTAAAGCCAATTCACGTTGAAGAAACATGCATTATAGCAGAATCTACTGTATAATAAATCTTTAAGAAAGCCTGCAATCCCAGGAACAACAGCAAAATCCACGCTACGCTTTTCAGTTAGGATTTTTAGCAAATGTTTTCTTATAGTCTCTGTGCCCCATCAGAGGTGGCAGCCCCTTTCCAAGGTCATTCCCTCTGCCACCCACTGAGCCCTCTCCCTAACCTCTGATAAATGGCCCCCATCGCAGCCACCATCCTAAGTGATATCCTGCACAGCTCCGTTTGCCCTGGACTCCTCAGTCCAGTGCCTGCAGGTCCACCAGTGTCCACTGCTCCCAGCTAGTTCCATTGGGAGGAAGAATTTCCAAACATCTGATTGGCTGGCTGCTCCCTAAATTCAAGTTTCAAATCATGACAGGGGCCCGGTACCAGCAGCAAATCATCAAATGCACTATCCTGTGGTTTTTGTCACCTCCACCAGTGTGTGGCATTCCATGAGGGAATTTGCAGGAGTTTTCTGACACCAGTCCTCTTTGTGATCCATGTAGAGAGTACACCCATGGAGATGAGACACACTTGTTGCATGATAGCAATATGTATGGTGCCATTGGTTGGGGATAATCACAAGGTGCCTTATGGATCTGATCCCTCTAGGAGATGGAGCTAAACTCTTCATGTCCACCGATGAGCTGTGTGTGTATGAGTGGAATGAGAACTGCCAATTGAATCCCTTCAGAGCCAGACACTGATACACCGCTTCCCAGAGAGAAATTGCTGCAAGGCAGTAGCTTCAATAATTGTCAGGCTTCAGATTGCCCTTTCATAGCGGGAAGCAGTGTGGCACAGTGACAGGATCATAACACCCAGAATCTCAGGATAAGCTTGCATCAAAAAGTCAGCACCCCCAGCACCCTCTCAGCACTGACCCTCTGACAGTGTGGTGCTCTCTCAGCACTGACCCTCTGACAGTGTGGTGCTCCCTCAGCACTGACCCTCTGACAGTGCGGCGCACCCTCGCCACTGACCCTCCGACAGTGCAGCATTGTCTCAGTACGAACAAGGGGCTTATCAGGTTGGATCAGTTGTCTGATGTTGAGAATTAAGCCATGACCTTTTCTGAGTTGAGAGTGAAATAAGCAGCATCACTGAATAAACTGTGTTGGTAAATTGGATTTAACAGTGAATAACCAGATCGAATTTGTGAGAAACTGCACAATGTTTAAAACAGTACATTAATGTTCACAGAGTTTGTCCTGATTGTTTTTCATCTAATCACTATGTTGCTATTGCAGACATTCCGAAGTTCCGATTGAAGTGTTACAGACAGCGAAGTGAAGATGCTAAACCACTTTATTGCACGTGGCCTACAAGATTGACGCTGACAGAGAACACACTGTTCTACTGGTCAGTGTTGCCCGCAATCAGTGTACCTAGTAGCTAAGCATTAACCAACATCTCTCTGACCCTGCTGAGAAATCTAATTATCGCACCCAGCTTGAGAATAAGGGTCTCCTTTTTTAAATGAGAGAGGTTTTTGTCTCAGTTGGTTGAGCCTGGGTATTTGAATGTGCTCAAGGCTGAGATAGATATCTGAAGAAGGAACAGGAGTAGGCCATTTAGCCTGTCGTGATTGGAACAAGGTTGGCCAGGTTGATCCATTGAGTATGAGATCCCTGACTGGGACTTTTAACCTGGGCCGGACTGACAGATATAATTAGAAGTCTCCTTACTCTAGGAACTGACTCTGAGTGAGCTGGTCAGAATCCATGTACTGTGCATGTGTAAACAGAGGTGACTTGGTGACAGGATACTGGCCCCTCAAGCCTCCTCCACCTCTTAGTAAGACCTGGTCAGCTAACCTCAAATTCACATTGTCACCTAACCCCAATAACCTTTCACCCCTTCCTTGCCCAAAATCTCTGCATCTCAGCCTTAAAAATATTCAAAGACTCGGTTTTCACTACTTTTTCAGAACGTGAACTCCAAAATTCTCCAGCACCTTTTAAATGGTTTACCCACGATTTCTATGCAGTAGCCTCGAGTTCTATTTTCTTCTATAAGAGGAAACATCCTCTCCACACTCAGCCTGTCAAGACCCCTAGGGATCTTATAGATTTCAATCAAGTCACTTCCTTTTCTTCCAAACTCCAATAGATACAGGCCCAGCCTGTCTACCCTTTCCTCATAGGGCAGCCCACTCATTCAGTCAGGGAAACCTTCTCTCATCTGCCTTCAATACATTTACCTTAACTATGAAGAGCAGTACTGTACAGCACTTCAGATGAGCTCTCTCCAGTGCCATGGATAACTGAAGCATAACCTTTTGAATCGCTGCAGTCCACTTGCTGTGGGTTGGATCACAATGCTGGTAGGGAGGGAATTCCAGGATTTTGACCCAACAACTATGAAGGTATGATGGTATATTTCCAAGTCAGGGTGGTGAGTGGCTTGGAGGGGAACATGCACGTGGTGGTGTTCCCAAGATGGAAGTGGTCATGGGTTTGGAAGATGTTTTCTCAGGATCTTTGGTGAATTTCTGCAGTGCATTTTGTTGATAGTACACACTGCTGTTACTGAGCACCAGTGGTGGAGGGGTTGAATGTTTGTCGATGTGGTGCCAATCAAGTGGCTGCTTTGTCCTGGATGGTGTCAAATTTCTTGAATGTTGTTGAAGCTGCACCCATCCAGGCAAGTGGGGAGCATTCCATCACACTCCTGACTTGTGCCTTGTAGATGGTGGATAGAGCTGAAAGTGTGTTGCTGGAAAAGTGCAGCAGGTCCGGCAGCATCCAAGGTGCATGAGAATCAACATTTCGGGCATGAGCCCTTCTTCAGGAATGAGGAAAGACTTTCCTCATTCCTGAAGAAGGGCGCATGCCCGAAACATCGATTCTCATGCTCCTTGGATGCTGCCTGACCTGCTGCACTTTTCCAGCAACACATTTTCAGCTCTGATCTCCAGTATCTGCAGTCCTCACTTTCTCCTTGATGATGGTGGATAGACGTTGGGGTGTCAGAAGGTGAGTTACTCGCCGTAGTATCGCTAGTCTCTGGCCTGCTCTCATAGCCACTGTGTTTATGTGGTAAGTCTAGTCAAGTTTCTGGTCAATGGTAACCTCAAGGATGTTGACAGTGAGGGATTCAGAGATGATAATACCATTGAATGTCAAGGGTGGTGGTTAGAATGTCTCTTATCGGTGATGGTCATTATCTGGCATTTGTGTGGTGCAAATGTTACTTGCCACTTGTCGGCCCAAGCCTGGATATTGTCCAGATCTTGTCGCATTTGAGCGCAAAGTTCTTCAGTATCGGAATAGTTACCAATGGTGCTGAACACTGCGCAATCATCATCGAACATCCCCACTTCTGACATTATGACAGAGGGAAGGTCATTGATGAAACAGCTGAAGATTGTTGGGCCTAGGACACTACCCTGAGGGACTCCTTCAGAGATATCCTGGAGCTGAGATGACTGACTCTCCACAACCACAACCATCTTCCTTTGTCCCCGGCATGACTCTAATCATAGAACAAATAACATAGAACATTACAGCGCAGTACAGGCCCTTCGGCCCTCGATGTTGCACTGCCCTGTCATACCAATTTGAAGCCCATCCCACCTACACTATTCCATGTACATCCATTTGCCTGTCCAATGACGAATTAAATGCACTAAACTTGGCAAATCTACTACCGTTGCAGGCAAAGCATTCCATACCCTTACTACTCTCTGAGTAAAGAAACTACCTCTGACATCTGTCTTATACCTATCTCCCCTCCCTTTAAAGTTGTGCCCCCTCGAGTTTGCCGTTCCCATACTTGGAAAAAGGCTCTCCCTGTCCACTCTATCTAACCCTCTGATTATCTTGTATATCTCTAATCAGTGGAGTGTTTCCCCTTGATACCCATTGATTCCAGTTTTTCCAGGGCTCCTTGATGCCATACTCAATCAAATGTGGCCTTGATGTCAAGGTCTGTCACTCTCACCTCACCACTGGAATTCAGCTCTTTTGTCCATGTTTGACCCAAGGCTGTGATGAGATCAGGAACTGAGTGACCCTGGCGAAACCCAAACTGGGTGTCACTGAGCAGGGTATTGCTGAGCAGTTGCTGCTTGTTAGCACCGTTGATGATACCTTCAACTGGTGATGGAGTTGGACTGATTGGGCAGTAACTGGCCAGGTTGGATTTGTCCTGCTTTTTGTGTACGGGACATACCTGGGCAATGTTCCACATTGTCAGCTAGATGCCAGTGTTGTAACTGTACTGGAAGAGCTTGGCTGGGAAGCAGCAAGCTCTGGAGCACACATCATCAGTACAATTGCTGACTGTTATCAGGGACCATTGCTTTGGCAGTATCCAGTGCCTCCATCCATTTCTTGATATATGTGGTGTGCATCAAATTGGCTGGATGCTGGTACCTGTGACGCTGGGGACCACTAGAGGAGCCTGAGATGGATCATCCACTTGGCACTTCTGACTGAAGATTGTTGCAAATGTATCAGCCTTATCTCTTGTGCTGATGTGCTGGGCTCCTCCATCATTGAGGGTGGTGATATTTGTGAAATCTCCTCTTCCAGTGGGTTGTTTAATTGTCCACCACCATTCATGACTGAATGTGGAAAGACTGCAGAGCATAGATTTGATCTGTTGGTTGTGGAATCGCTTACCTCTGTCCATCACTTGCTGACATGCAGTCCTGTTTCTTCACTTCACCAGGTTGACACTTCATTTTTAGGTGTGCCTGATGCTGCTTCTGGCATGCGCTCCTGCACACTCCATTGAACCAGGGTTGATCCCCTGGCTGATGGTAATGGTTGAGTGGGGGATATGCCGGGCCATGAGGTTACAGATTGTGCTGGAGTACAGCTCTGCTGCTGTTGATGGTCCACAGCACCTCATGGATGCCCTGTCTGGAGCTGCAAGATCAGTTCGAAGTCTGTCCCATTTAGCACTGTGATCGTGCCACACAACACGATGGAGGTTACTCTTAATGTGAAGGCAGGACTTTGTCTCCATAAGGACAGTGCGGTACTTCTACAGGACAGCTGGCAGGTTAGTAAGGGTGAGGTCATTGTTTCCTCTTGTTGGTTCCTTCACCATCTGCCGCAGAGCCAATCTAACAGTTATATCCTTTAGGACCCGACCAGCTCAATCATTAAGCTGATGCCAAGCCACGCTTGGTGGTGGATGTTGAAATCCCCCACCCAGATACATTCTGTGCCCTTACCACCCTCAGTGCTTCCTCCAAGTGTTGTTCAACATGGAGGATTACGGATTCATCAGCTGAAGGAGGATGGTAGTGGTAACCAGTAAGAGGTTTCCTTGCTCATGTTTAACCTGAAACCATGAGTCTTCATGGGGTCTGGAGTCAATGTCAAGGATTCCCAGGGCAACTCCCTTCTGACTATATCCCACTGCGCCACCACCTCTGCTGGGTCTGTCCTGCCGGTGGTTCAGGACATATCCAGGAATAGTAATAGTGGTGTCTCGCGTGTTATCTGTAAGGTATGACACTGTAAGAAGGACTATGTCAGGCTGTTGCTTGACTAGTCTATGAAACAGCTCTCCCAGCTTTGGCGCTAGCCCGGAAGGAGGGCTTAGCATGATTGACCGAGCTGGTTTTGCCGTTGTCTTTTCCGGTTCCAGGGTCAATGCCAGGTGATCAGTCCAGTTTCATTTGTTTGTTGTGACATTCTAACGATTGATACAACTGAATGGTTTGCCAGGCCATTTCAGAGGGCATTGGAGAATCAACCACATTACCATGGCTCTGGAGTCACATGTCGGCCAGACCAGGTAAGGATGGCAGATTTCCTTCCCTGAAGGACATCAGTGAACCAGATTTTTTTTTTGACAATTGACAATGGTTTCATGGTCATCAGTCGATTCTTAATTCCAGATATTTTGTATTGAATTCAAATTCCACCATCTGCTGTGGTAGGATTTGAACCCAGGTCCCGAGAACATTATTCTGGGTTTCTGGATTAATAGTCGAGTGATGACACCACTCAGCCATTGCCTCCTACTCTATTCAATTCCCTTGTTCTAAGTTATTCGTTTTGCGGATTACTTGCTGCACTTCTCACTGTACGCCCATGCCCCTTGAGTACACTTAACAATAAAATCTAATTCTAATTCGACCTGCACAGTAACTTTTTGTGATTCTTGCACAAGAACAGTCAGAACTCTCTACACCTCAGATCTCTGCAATATCTCATCATTTAGACAATTTTTTAAATTCTTCCTGTTTAAATGGACAATTTCTCATTTTTACACATTAAAGTCAGATCATTGTCCATTTGATTAACATCTGTTTCTCCTTATGCCCTCGTCACTATTTGTTTTTCTACCTTCCTATTTGTCTTCAGCCAATTTAGCAACAAGATCTCCATTTGAGATCCGTTTCTTCATTCGAGTCATTTGTATAAATTGTAAGAAGTTGAGCCCGCAGCACTGCTCCCTGTTGCACACAACTCATTACCTCCTAACCAAAACAATGACCTATTTATGCCCACTTCCTGTTTCCTGTTAATCAGACAATTCTCTATCGCTGTCAATATGTCACCCCTGACCTCAGTGATGGGACTTGGATTTATTAGGGACTCGAGGGTTATGAAATCAGACAGCTAAAACCAATGGTTCAGTAGGCATGAGGGGTGGAAGGGTCACTGCCACTCCTTGGCAGAGCTGACAAGTACAAAAGGGAGAATTCCACAAATTGAATCACTTTGCTGTGACTCCTCGAAATAAAACAGATAAGGGTCAGTTAATTTATACACTCATTGGAGTAACGATTGGTGTAAATCCAATGTAAAGTGAGTGTCATTTTAAAAATTCAGTCTTAGAATATTGAGCAAAACTTTATGTGGAGAGAGGGGTGGGAGGAGGTCAGAGGGAGATTATGATATGGAGATGCTAGTGTTGGACTAAACTCAAATCCTTTTGCTATGAAGGCCAGCATACTGTTCACTTTCTTCACTGCCTGCTGAGCCAGATTCACTCAAGCCCCAAAGAGCCCAGCATGAGAGTGAGTAATCCTTTAAAATGTTAATGATCCCAGGATAACACTGAATTAGGCAGTGATGATCCTGGAGCTGAATATCCTGCTGTTTTCCTGGGATTCTCCTGACCTTCTGTCAACAGTATATTTGTGGGTAAAGAGAAACAGGGTGAAGTTTCCAGGGACATGACTGATTAAAAGTTGATGAGATGCTCAAACTGGAACTTGTCACCTTGTCAATTACTTTTTCTGTTTTTCCAGTTGTGAAACATGCAAGACATGCCCCTATTCTTTTCCAGCTGGGAATAAAACCAACTACACCATCCCCCGTGACAATTTCTACCTGGCAAAGAATCTGACCTTCTGGGTGGAAGCAATGGACGGGCACACAAAGATTAAATCTGAAAAACTCTACATTGTGCCAAATAACACAAGTGAGTTACACTCTTGCTGTGGATTAGGATCAATCCTGAATGTAGCTGCTTAGGCTGGTGATTTATGAACTGGATAGTTACCACTTGCCAGTGACCCGTCAATCAGATGGAAAGTCACCAGGGCCTCTGTTTTTGCTCAAACCAGTCACTGCTTTAAAATAATTCTGCCACACAACATGATGTTGCTGCATTTAATTATGGTCAGTATTGGTGATTGGAACCATTTTCGGCCAAGTCGAAAGTAATACTTTAGAAATGGAGGTGGTTTAGATGTGTGGAAAATTAGTTCATTTCCATTGTTCCTGCCAGATTGTGGTTATACATTTGCCACATGATTGGTGAGAAGGACCTTTCCCCAAAGGTGACACAAGTTTCTGGTTGGCTGTGGGTAATTTGTATCTCTCATGATGGAACTAAATCAAAACAATGAACTTGGTCTAGACTGGTCTGGAATAAAACTCCTGCATTTTCTAGAATTGTCTTGGGAGCTGGGTCAGGGACCTGTAATAACTATGATACTGTTTTTGCTTCAAATAACTGTTTAATGGTTTCCTCTTTGTCAGGCACTTCCTCAATGGATGGCTACAATTTGAAAAGTCAAAGGCACTGAAAAATACAAACCAACAAAACAGTATTAACCACAAAAATTACTATTGAGGTTTCGACCAAATCTTAAAACGAATTTTAACAAAATGTAATTGAGACCAGTGCCCCAACATGCCACAGCCCAGCCTGGTACCCTCACGATGTGATGATGGTTCATGATATGTTTCTGGCATTATCATGATTGGGAAATGTAGACTTTAATATAGAAGAACATCGTTTAGTTTCAGATATCATTTGCATTTCTGGATTTCAGATTTGTGTCTGTAAGAAGGGGGAAGGTACTACTTTCAGTTCTGAGTTCCATGACTGAGGCTGCTATGTCTGGAAAAGTTTTTGTTCACATGCATTTGAATAAAGTGGTGAAACCCTTGAAGTGAATAGTTCTGTGCACTAGGAGAAAAGTTGAAAAGAAAAGAAATCTTCTGTTACTTAGTGCCAGGGGCCCAGTATCATGGAAAGACAGAAACCACTAAAAGAATCCAGTGTGCAGGTTCAGTCATCGTTTCATTTGCCAGACTCTAAAACAGCCCTCAAGTATGACCAAGTGTAAGATCAAGGGAGCCTAGCAAAGCTGCACTCAATAGGAATCGGAGGGAAAAGGCTCTGCTGACTTCATCTTCATCTGCTTCATCAATGACCTTCTGACCCCATAGGTCAGAAATAGGGATGTTTGCCAATGATTTTACAAAGTTCAGCACTATTTGTGATTCTTCAGATACTGAAGCAGTCCATATCCAAATGCAACAAGACCTGGACAATATCCAGGCTTGGGCTGAAAAGTGGCAAATAACAGTCACGCCACACAAGTAACAGGCAATGACCAATCCAAGAGAGAATCTAATCATTGCCCTTTGACAATCAATGATGTTAGTATCACTGAATCCCGCACTATTAAGTCCTCGAAATGGTTATTGACTGAACTGGACTCACTGTATAAATACAGTGGTAACAACAACAGGAATGTCAGAGTATCGGACATCAAGACTCTAGACTTTAACAACGACTTAAAGTCTTAGAGATGTACAGCACTGAAACAGACCCTTCGGTCCAACCCGTCCATGCCAACCAGATATCCTAACCTAATCTAGTCCCACCTGCCAGCACCCAGCCCTTATCCCTCTAAGCCCTTCCGATTCATATACCCATCCAGATGCCTTTTAAATGCTGCAATTGTACCTGCCTCCACCACTTCCTCTGGCAACTTATTCCATACATATACCATACTCTGCATGTAAAAGTTGCCCTTTAGATCCCTTTTAAATCTTTCCCCTCTCACCCTAAACCTATGCCCTCTAGTTCTGGACTCCTCCATGCAGGGAAAAGACCTTGTCTATTTACCCCATCCATGCTCCTCAAGATTTTATAAATCTCTATAAGTTCACTCCTCAGCCTCTGACACTCCAGGGAAAACAACTCAAGCCTATTCAGCCTCTCCCTATAGCTCAAACCCTCCAACCCCAGCAATATCCTTGTAAATCTTTTCTGAAACTTTGAAGACTCTTGACTCTCAGTGGTTTGTTAGGGGTCATTGTCTCCACCATAAAGCGACTTGCTCAATTGTCACAATTGTAACTGGTATCTGACACTGTCCTCTTTCTCACCTTTAAACATCTTCAGAGCAAACATTTTCCAAAATCTCTACATCCAGCAGTTCCCTGACCAGTCTTGATAACCAAGGGGATGAATGATTATGGGGAGTTGCAGGAATGTAGAGTTGAGGTTAAAGTTTGATCACTCACTGACCAACTGACCACAGCCAGACCGGGCACTCACTGACCCACTGACCACAGCCAGACCAGGAACTCACTGACCCATTGACCACAGCTAGACCAGGCACTCACTGACCAACTGACCACAGCCAGACTGGGCACTCACTGACCAACTGACCACAGTCAGACTGGGCACTCACTGCCCCACTGACCACAGCCATAACGGGCACTTTCACTGCCCACTGACCACAGCCAGACCGAGCACTCACTGACAACTGACCACAGCCAGACCAGACACTCACTGCCCCACTGACCACAGCCAGAATGGGCACACACTGCCACACTGACCACAGCCAGACCGGGCACTCACTACCACACTGACCACAGCCAGACCGGGCACTAACTGCCCTACCGACCACAGCCATACTGTGCACACACTGACCAACTGACCATTGCCAGACCAGGCACTCACTGCCCCACTGACCACAGCCAGACTGGAAACTCACTGCCCCACTGACCACAGCCAGACTGGAAACTCACTAACCCACTGACCACAGTCAGACCAGGCACTCACTGACCAACTGACCAATGCCAGACTGGGTACTCACTGCCCCACTGACCACAGCAGACCAGGCACTCACTACCTCACTGACCACAGCCAGACCGGGCACACACTGATCCACTGACCACTGCCAGAATGGGCACTCACTGCCCCACTGACCACAGCCAGACCGGGCACTCACTACCCCACTGACCACAGCCAGACTGGGCACACACTGACCAACTGACCACTGCCAGACCAGGCACTCACTGACCAACTGACCACAGCCAGACTGGGCACCCACTGCCCCACTGACCACAGCCAGACCGGGCACTCTCACTGCCACACTGACCACAGCCAGACCGGGCACTCTCACTGCCACACTGACCACAGCCAGACCGGGCACTCTCACTGCCACGATGTATTGAACAGAGAACATAAGAAATTAAGAACTAAGAGCAGGCGTAGGCCGTGCGGCCCTCCAGCCTGCTCCAGCACTGAATAAAATCATGGCTGATCTTTTCATTGCCTTAGCTCCACTTACCCACCCACTCACCATAACTCTTAATTCCTTTACTGTTAAAAAAAACTATTCATTTTTGCCTCAACTGCTTCACTAGACATGGAATTCTATAGATTCACAATCTGTTGGGTGAAGAAATTCCTCCTCAACTCAATTCTAAATCTTATTTTGAGTTTACGTTCCCTGGTTCTAGATTCACCCACCAGTCGATACAACCTCGCTGCTTCTACCTTATCTATTCCCTTCATAGTTTTATATTAGTTGGGAATGGGATGTTGCATTGCAAAATATAACAAAATGTGAGTTATGTTTCATTCTCTCTAATAAACATCCTGCTTTTCAGTCAGATATGAAGCACTCCAGGGCAAAGACATTAAGATGGTGCGATTGGCAAGAAATCTCATACTGACCTGGGAGAAGCCAGAGCTCCGAAAAATAAAGAATGAGATTTGGTTTTGGAGACTAAACTCCAGCAAGTGTAAGCAGGTACAAGGACACAGGGACTCAGATTTTCTAACAAAGGAATATGTACACATTAATCACTCCCAAAGTACAACACTAGGTGTAGAGGAGAGCTCCCTCTACTCATCTAAATAAAGTTAAAAATCGCACAACACCAGGTTATAGTCCAACAGGTTTATTTGGAAGTACAAGCTTTCAGAGCACTGCTCCTTCATCAGGTAGTTTGTGGGGTTAGTCCTAATCCCAACCCTAAGCTAGTGTTTCCAAATAAACCTGTTGGACTATAACCTGGTGTTGTGCGATTTTTAACTTTGTCCACCCCAGTCCAACACTGGCATCTCCACATTATTTCTAAAGAAAGTAAATCTCCCTCTACACTGTGCCAAACATTCACTCCCACAACAGGGAAAGAACAGGGTTAGATACAGAATAAAAGCTTCCTAAACACTCCAATACAATCATTGCTTCTAAGGGGAGGTTTGTATTTAGCTTCTAGAACAGGAGAAGCTCCCTCCCACAATGATGCTCAGTCCCACTGCAGAGGACGAGATGTAATGCTGCTCAGTGCACTAATTCCCACAGTCTGTAATCCAGCATTGGGGCCCAGCCTAGGCTCTTCTCCATCACTGAGCATTGAGAACTGGAAAAGTTGGTGGAAAAGTCCAAAGAATCCCTTTTTACTGAAGTGGTGAAATGTCTCCTTGATACTTCCAATGTTTGATGCTTAATCCTGAAACTGTGATCCCTGTTCTGGATTGTCTTGCCTCTCAGCAAAGACCCGGTAATGCTTTTGGAGAATCTGCAGGTTGGAATGAGCTCAGTTCTCCTTCTTGTAAATTCTAGTCAGGATGGGTCCAGCCCATTCCACCCTCTTCACAGGGACTGGCCTCTCATCCAGGAACCAGTCCGGTGAAATTTCATTGCACATCCTGTCATCCCACGATTGCTTCCCTTTGGTCAGAGGAGAGAGACATTTCCTGAAAGATAACCTTCATCATTAAACCTGTTCTCCAAGCACAATTATTTGCAAGTGAAATTAAGATTCACTGTTGACAGTAGTTCCACTCATTCTGATCTCTCTTTGCAGATAACCTGTAATTCCAGTGACCTGGAGACACAAGGTGAGAGCAAATGTCTTAGCGACTCCCCTGATGTCACAATACTGATAAATCCCCATCAATCTCCAGCTCAGAAACCTGCAGCAGAATAAACTCTGATTTAAAATGTTACACTTAAGTCACATGGTCAGATGGCGGTTTGAGGGATGAGATTTGATCAAGTTTCAGTTCTGATTTGCTTTTGATTCCTGTGGTGTTCAATGTTTTCAGAAACATGCAGGATCCAGCTGGAATCACCACTTGCCTATAAGCTCCAGATCCGAAGGATCCTTCTTTCCCCTGGAAGTATCTGGAGCCCATGGAGTGAAACAATCTTAGTCCCAGCAGGTGAAGAAACAAATTAATTCAAAACTTGACAGAAATCACAAGAGGAAAGTGTGATACTGGCTGGGGTGGAGCAGGGGTCACAGTAAGGTAGTAGGATGGTCAAGAGCAGAGAGTAAGGGAGTTTAAGGGTAATGTGAGGTCAGGTGTGTGACAGGTCAGAATGTGAGGATGGGTCAGGGTGGGAGAGGTCGGGATGTGAAGGTCTTCAAGCTGAGAGGGGTCAGCATGAGGGATCGGGGTGAGGCTGGTTCAGGCTATTCGCTGCTGAGTTAACAAACCTGCTTCTGACTGACTTGGGAAAATGACAATGCTCCTGCATGTTAATATTCAGGTCTCATTGCAGCAGGATGAGCATTAACATGATTGTCTTTACTTAATAGAAATCATTGAACAACTGGATCTGCGCTGGACCTTAATTGGTAATGTTAGTCACAATTGTCCTGGCCAGAGGATTGTGAAACTACAATGGGAGGTAAGTGTAGCTTGCAAATATGTTTCTCTCTTTCTCTTCTCTCCCTGTCTCACTCAGTTCTCTATCTGTTGTTCCTTTTCTTTTAGTCTCTCTCTCTCTGTCTCTCTCTCTCTCTCTCTCTCTCTCTCTGAATGAGAACCAAAATTGTAGTTTGAGTATGGAAAAGGTTGAGAGTAGGGAGGTCCAAAATCAAGTTTCAGGGACACAAGATGGCACCAACAAGCAGGAAGTTGGTTTGAAGTGTGTTTACTTCAACGCCGGGGGCATCCAGAATAAGGTGGATGAACTTGCAGCATGGGTTGGTACCTGGGACTTCGATGTTGTGGCCATTTCGGAGACATGGATAAAGCAGGGACAGGAATGGTTGTTGCAGGTTCCAGGATTTAGATGTTTCAGTAAGAATAGAGAAGATGGTAAAAGAGGGGGAGGTGTGGCATTGTTGGTCAAGGACAGTATTACAAGTTGCAGAAAGGATATTTGGGGACTCATCAACTGAGGTAGTATGGGCTGAGGTTTGAAACAGGAAAGGAGAGGTCACCCTGTTAGTATAGGCCTCTGAATAGTTCCAGAGATGTAGAGGAAAGGATAGCAAAGATGATTCTCGATAGGAGGGAGAGAGACAGGGTGGTTGTCATGGGGGACTTCAACTTTCTAAATATTGACTGGGAACACTATAGTACAAGTACTATAGATGGGTCAGTTTTTGTCCAGTGTGTGCTGGAGGGCTTCCTGACACAGTATGTAGACAGGCCAACAAGGGGCGAAGCCATATTAGATTTGGTATTGGGTAATGAGCCCGGCCAGGTGTTAGACTTGGAAGTAGGTGAGCATTTTGGTGATAACGATCACAATTCTGTGATGTTTACTTTAGTGATAGAAAGGGATAGGTGTATACTACTGGGCAAGAGTTACAGCTGGGGGAAAGGCAATTACGATGCGATTAGGCAAGATTTAGGAAGCATAGGATGGGGAAGGAAACTGCAGGGGATGGGCACATTAGAAATGTGGAGTTTATTCAAGGAAAAGCTCCTGTGTGTCCTAGATAAGTATGTACCTGTCAGGCAGGGAGGAAGCTGTAGAGCGCAGGAGCCGTGGTTTATGAAGGAAATGGAATCTCTGGTCAAGAGGAAGAAGAAGGCTTATGTTAGGAGGAGATGTGAAGGCTCAGTTAGGGCACTTGAGGGTTACAAGGTAGCCAGGAAAGACCTAAAGAGAGAGCTCAGAAGAGCCAGGAGGAGACATGAGAAGTTGTTGGCGGATAGGATCAGGATAAACCCTAAGGCTTTCTATAGGTATTTAAGGGATAAAAGAATGATGAGAGTAAGTTTAGGGCCAATCAAGGATAGTAGTGGGAAGTTATGTGTGAAGTCAGAGGAGATAGGAGAAGCACTAAATGAATATTTTTTGACAGTATTCACTCTAGAAAACGACAATGTTGTCGAGGAGAATACTGAGATACAGGCTACTAGACTAGATGGGATTGAGGTTCACAAGGAGGAGGTATTAGAAATCCTGCAGAGTGTGAAAATAGATAGGTCCCCTGGGCCAGATGGGATTTATCCTAGGATCCTCTGGGAAGCCAGCGAGGAGATTGCCGAGCCTTTGGCATTGATCTTTAAATCATCATTGTCTACAGGAATAGTGCCTGAGGACTGGAGGATAGCAAATGTGGTTCCCCTGTTCAAGGAGAGTAGAGACAACCCTGGTAACTATAGACCAGTGAGCCTTACTTCAGTTGTTGGTAAAGTGTTGGAAAAGGTTATAAGAGATAGGATTTATAATAATCTAGAAAAGAATAATTTGATTAGGGTTAGTCAGCACGGTTTTGTGAAGGGTAGGTCGTGCCTCACAAACCTTATTGAGTTCTTTGAGAAGGTGACCAAACAGGTAGATGAGAGTAAACCGGTTGATGTGGTGTATATGGATTTCAGCAAGGCATTCGATAAGGTTCCCCACAGTAGGCTATTGCACAAAATGCGGAGGAATGGGATTGTGGGAGATATAGCAGTTTGGATCAGTAATTGCCTTGCTGAAAGAAGACAGAGGGTGGTGGTTGATTGGAAATGTTCATCATGGAGTCCAGTTACTAGTGGTGTACCGCAAGGGTCGGTGTTGGGTCCACTGCTGTTCGTCATTTTTATAAACGACCTGGATGAGGGCTTAGAAGGTTGGGTTAGTAAATTTGCACTAAGTTCGTGGAGTTGTGGATAGTAACGAAGGATGTTGTAGGTTACAGAGAGACATAGATAAGCTGCAGAGCTGGGCTGAGAGGTGGCAAATGGAGTTTAATGGGGACAAGTGTGAGGTGACTCACTTTGGTCGGAGTAACCGGAATGCAAAGTACTGGGCTAATGGTAATATTCTTGGTAGTGTAGATGAGCAGAGAGATCGCGGTGACCAGGTACACAGATCCTTGAAAGTTGCCACCCAGGTTGACAGGGTTGTTAAGAAGGCATACAGTGTTTTAGCTTTTATTAATAGAGGGATCGAGTTCCGGAACCATGAGGTTATGCTACAGCTGTACAAAGCTCTGGTGCGGCCGCACTTGGAGTATTGTGTACAGTTCTGGTCACTGCATTATAAGAAGGATGTGGAAGCTTTAGAAAGGGTGCAGAGGAGATTTACTAGGATGCTGCCTGGTATGGAGGGAAGGTCTTACGAGGAAAGGTTGAGGGGCTTGAGGCTGTTTTCGTTGGAGAGAAGAAGGTTGAGAGGTGACTTAATAGGGACATATAAGATAATCAGAGGGTTAGATAGGGTGGACAGGGAGAGCCTTTTTCCAAGTATGGTGACGGCGAGCACAAGGGGGCATAGCTTTAAATTGAGGGGTGATAGATATAGGACAGATATCAGAGGTAGTTTCTTTACTCAGAGAGTAGTAAGGGTATGGAATGCTTTGCCTGCAATGGTAGTAGATTCGCCAACATTAAGTACATTTAAGTCATCATTGGACAAGCATATGGACGTACATGGAATAGTGTAGGTTAGATGGGCTTCAGATTGGTGTGACAGGTCGGCACAACATCGAGGGCCGAAGGGCCTGTACTACGCTGTAATGTTCTATGTTCGATGTATCTTTCTTGACTCTCCATTTCCCTGTCCATCTCCCTCACTGTCTTGTTCTCTCTGTCCTTCAGTTTATGTCCTTTGGTTAGGAGGATGGCAATGTGTTCCCATCAATGAACTGGGTTCAGGTGGATGGACAGAGTTGCAGCTCAATGAAATGAGATCCCTCCATCAAACACATCAAGACATACGGCCTGAGGGTCGGTGCTCTCAACAGAGTCATATAGCACGGAAACAGACCCTTCATACCAACCAAATATCCTAATCTGGCCTAGTCCCATTTGCCAGCATTTGGCCCATATCCCTCTCAACCCTTCCTATTCATATAACCATCCAGATGCCTTTTAAAATTTTCTAATTGTACTAATGTCCTGTATAGTCACATCACATCGCGACTCCTATACTCAGTGTTCTGACCAATGAAGGGAAGTATGCCAAATGCTTTCTTCTACCTGAGACCCCAGTTTCAAGGAACTATGCATCTCTGCCCCAAAGTCTCTTTGTTCAGAAATACTTCCCAAGATCTTACCATTAAGTGTATAGGTCCTGCCCTGGTTGTCCTAATGAAATGTGGCACCTCATATTTATCTAAATTAAACTCCATCTGCCAATCCTCAACCATTTGGCCCATCTGATCACGGTCCTGTCATTCTCGGAGATAGCTTTTTTCACTGTCCACTGATTGCCAGTGCCTCACAAATTCAAATTGATGGCAGCTTGTTACCTGCATCTCTAACCTTCCAATATATGTCCCTCCTTCCCAACCAACCTGTGCCATTGCTCGCAAACATCAAGGAATTAGTCCCTGCCTCCTCTCCAACCCTCTGTACCACTCCCTCTCTCTGCCTTATGCATTCTTTTTCCTGATTGGGCAGAAAGCAACAAGGTGTCAAAAATGGATTGAGAAGGCTGGAAAAAAGTTATCAAGGTAATTGTGAGGTATGGGTATGATCTGCAAGAAAGCTGGGTAAGTGAGTAAGTGTCAGCTGCTCAGATGGGGGTATGATGAGAAGACTTAGAAAGGGGAATGATCACAACTGCAAGGGTTGTTTCTCTGAGATTTGCTGTCTAGGAGAATGTTGAGAAAGTCAGAAACTAAAATTACTTTGGCATCCCCTGCAGTCTCTTGGTGTGCAGTTATCATGTATTTTTTTAATTTATTCATTCTTGGGACATGGACATCACTGACTGGCCATACTCATCCCTAATTGTTTTTGAGCTGCTTTCTTGAACTGCTTTGTTTTATCTGCTGTAGTAAAGCCACAATGCCACTGGGGAGGGAATTCCATGATTTTCATTGAATTCATAGATTTATTTGGCCAAACAAGTCCATACCAACTATCCAAAGAACGATCTATCCAGACACTTGCCCCCAGCCTATTACTCTACATTTACCCCTGACTAATGCACCTAACTGACACATCTCTGAACACTATGGGCAATTTAGCATGACCAATTCATCTAACTTACACGTTTGGATTGTGGGAGGAAACCGGAGCACCCGGAGAAAACCCACACAGACACAGGGTGAATGTGCAAACTCCATACAGACAGTCGGAGGCTGGAATTGAACCCGGTGTGAGGCAGCAGAGCTAACCACTGAGCCACTGTGCTGCTCTCACTTTGACCTAATGAAGGAACAGTAATATATTTCCAAGTCAGGATGGTGAGTGGCGTGGGGTTGGGGGGGGGGGGGGGGGGTTGGGGGGGAGGTTTTGCTGGGGGTAGTATTCCCATGTATCTGCTGCCCTTGTCATTCTAGATGCAAATGGTCATGCATATAGAAGGTGCTGTCTGAGGAATTTTGGTGAATTTCTGTGGTGCATCTTGTAGATGACACACACTGCTGCTACTGAGCACTGGTGGTGAAGCTAGTGGATTTTTGTGGATTTGGTGCCAATCAAGCAGGTTGCTTTGTCCCGGATGGTGTCAAGCTTCTTGAGTGTTGTTGGAGCTGTACTGATGCGATGTATTCCATTCCACTCCTAACTTGTGCCTTGTAGGTGGTGGACAGGTTTTGGGAGTCAGGAGGTGAGTTGTTAGCCCGTGCAATATTCAGTATCTCCAACAGTTTCTTGATATCACATGGAGTGAATTGAGTTGGCCCAAAACTGGTATCTGTGATGCCGGGGACCACTGGAATCACCCACTCTGCACTTCTAGCTGAAGATTGCTGCGAATGATTCAGCCTTATCTTTTGCACTGGTTGCTTGAGGATGGTGGTATTTCTGTTGAATAATGTCTGAAGGACTGTTTGAGACATAATGTAATGAAGAAACAGATGATTGATGTACTAATGAAGAGATAATTGGTTGTGAATGGATTGTAGAAACATAGGGAACGAGTAATCAGTTGGGGGGTGAGTTTTATGGAGTGTGGTTAACTGGAAAAAAAAGCTCTCACAAAAACTGCGGACTTTGAGTCTGTTTAAATAGATATCTGCCAATGTTGAACATTAATAGCAGAGAATGATGAGTTTGAAATGTAAAGTTTTGGGAATAATTACAAATGCTCATTTGTGAAAATGAGCCTATGACCCATTGGGAGCACGAGGTTCCAATGTGGGTCTGGGTTATTTCATTGCCTATGAGGAAGCAGAGTGGCCTTTACACTTCTGTTAACATTCAGAAGCAGGATAAGAAGCAAAGTTTTTGTTTTGGAATTGGAGCCTGATAATTCAAACACAGGTGAAGGTTTGGAAAGATTTCATGAATAAAACTTATCAAAAAGTTGATCCATTGACCTGCTTATGCCTGGTCAGATGTTGACAAATTTAGATACATTGAGGGCAGGACCATGAAAGTGCATAACAGAATTCAATAGATCACATGCACGATGGTAGAAATTTCTTTTGGAAATTCCTCAATCTTGCTAGAATTTTAAGTTATTAAACATTACTAAATCCAAGAATGATAGACCTGTGGTTTTAGGAGAAAATGAGGACTGCAGATGCTGGAGAACAGAGTTGAGAGTGTGGTGCTGGAAAAGCACAGCAGGTCAAGCAGTATCCAAGGAGCAGGAGAATCAAAGTTTTGGGCATAATCCCTTCATCAGGAATGAGGCTTGTGAGCCACGGGGGCTGAGAGCTAAATGGGAGGGGGGTGGGGCTGGGGAAAGGTAGCTGGGAATGTGATAGGTAAATGAAGGTGAGGGGGAAAGGTGATAGGTCGGAGAGGAGGGTGGAACGGATAAGTCAGTAGGAAGATGGACAGGAAGGACAGGTCATGAGAGTGGTGCTGAGTTGGAAGGATCTTGGATAAGATGGGGTGAGGCGAGATGAGGAAACTGGTGAAATCCACATTGATGTCATGTGGTTGGAATGTCCCGAGGCAGAAGCTGAGGCGTTTTCCTCCAGGCGTCATGTGATTAGGATGTGGCATTGGAGGAGGCCGAGGACCTGCATGTCTTTGGGGGAGTGGGAGGGGGAGTTGAAGTGTTCAGCCACGGGGCATTGGGGTTGATTGGTTTTAGATTAGATTAGATTAGATTACTTACAGTGTGGAAACAGGCCCTTCGGCCCAACAAGTCCACACCGCCCCGCCGAAGCGCAACCCACCCTTACCCCTACATCTACATCTACCCCTTACCTAACACTACGGGCAATTTAGCATGGCCAATTCACCTGACCTGCACATCTTTGGAGTGTGGGAGGAAACCGGAGCACCCGGAGGAAACCCACGCAGACACGGGGAGAACGTGCAAACTCCACACAGTCAGTCGCCTGAGGCGGGAAGTCGCCTGGTGTGGGTGTCCCAGAGATGTTCTCTAAAGCGCTCTGCAAGTTGGCATCCTGTCTCCCCAATGTAGAGGGGAGCAACGATTACAGTAAATGACATGTGTTGAAGTGAGGTAAAACTCTGATGGATGTGAAAGGCTCTTTTGGGGCCTTGTAGGGGCCTTGTATTTTTACACTGCTTCTGCTCCTGAATCTTATTTGTAGTCCTATGGATAGATTTGAGGTTTTATACTGCCTACTCTTTAGCAAAGTTTGAGAAATAGCATGCTTGAGCTATAAATGAGGTAAAGGTCCACAGTTAAATCCTTCTTTTACAGATAGATTCCTGACATGTTCAAAGCCTCTCCCGCCCCATTGTCTGTGGGTCTGTTCAAAATAAAATCTCATATTATGAATCTCCCTCATTGGTTTAAATTTATTTTTCAATTGATCTTAAAGACAATCCTTTGATCTGACAACTTGAAAATGCATTAGTTTAAAGGAATAATAAACCCCCAGGAAGCAGCCCAAGCAGCTGTAGGAGTGATGGGAATGTTGCATTATAAAAATAGACCATTCGACTCAATCAGCCTTTGCTTGAGACTGTTTCCTCCGTTCACTGATGCAATTCATGATTCTCTGTCCAGTTCCTATTCCTCTGTCCATCTCTCCAGATGAATTTGTGCTGTAGCTGCAAATCCTGAGAGTGAGTATCTAGCCTGATGATGATTTGTGTAGAAGTTTACTCCCTCTCTGATCTAAGTCTCACGCTTACATTTCTGGCTCAAGCCCCTCATCCCAGAATGTTAAACTGTCTGCAACTATCTATCTGGCTCATACTTTCATCAAAGTTATACCCACATCAAAGTTATTCCCTAAAAACAGGCTCAAATGTTCAAGCCTTTCTTGTTGCTTATTAATTCTGAGATTGTCATTAATAAATTCATTGGTCATTCAAGAAAAACATCGTAACTCAGAAGATGGTGAGAATGTGGAACTTGGCCAAGGTATGCTTCAGGGGAAGCTAGATAAACCCCACAAGAGGGAGAAAGGATTCAAAAACAATGTTCTCCTTTTAATTTTGTTTTACTAACAATGAAACTGTTTCCACAGCCCCCTACTGCACCTCACACCAAAGTGAACGGTTACAGCCTCATCTTCCAACCAGCACTGAATCGAACCAGCTTCACTCTGGTTTTACGCAACAAATCCATGCACCAGGCTGCCATCTCGCTGGCACCATACAACATCTCCATTATTGCCTTTAACAGAGCAGGAACCTCATGCATGGAATCTATCTTCATTCCTGCTGCACCACCTGAAGGTACAAACCAGTTGGGGGCCTGAGGTGTGATGAATACCTCACAGGGGCTCAGGAGTCAATGCAACTTGTTAACTGTATAGTGAAAACATATTGTCGTTCAAGATACCTTCCAGGAACTGCATACACTGTCCCTTGCTCAGTTGGTCTCAAAGCTTGGTTGCATTTTAACAGTGAGGACCATGCAAAGAGGTGACAGAGATCAAGATAGATTAAGCATGTAGGCAGCAATGTGACAGGAAATATAATGTGAAGAACTCTGAGTTATTCACTGTGATGATATAATTAAAATAGTCAACATTTTCGTATTCGGGGAGAATTGAGTATATTAAACTACAAAGAGTGAAATTTAGGTACAGACAATAATTAAGAAAACAATTAGTATGCTGACCTTTATTATCAACAATACTTGGGGACTGGGAAAAAAGAACAAAGAAGTTTTACTGCAATTGTACATGGTTTTGGAGACACCATTCCTGGACTACTGTGTGGAATCTTAGCATACATATCTACAATGGAATGAAGGGCCTGGGGATGAGGAGGGCTATCCCTATGATCACAGACTGAGCAAATTAGGTCTATACGCTCAGGTGAAAGACGAATAGATCACATTACAATATACAAGATTCTGAAGGGGGTTGATATGTTCTCTTGAATGGCCTGGCCCTAATTCTTAGGCTATGCTCCCTTTTCTAGAATCTTCAACTCTGAATATAGTTCATCTTTACCCTGTCTTTCCCTGTTAATATCCTAAAGACCTCGATTAGATCCCTCATTAACCTTTTAAATTCTAAAAAATAGAGGCCCGATTTGTCCAATCTCTCCTCATATCGTAATCCTTGAAGTCCAGGTATCATCCTGGTAAACTTGTGTTGAACTTCCTCCAGCACCAAAACATCCTTCCTAAGATGTGGTGCCCAGATCTGCTCGCAGTTCTTCAAGTGAGGTCTAATTAGGGTTTTGTATAACTGCAACATAATATCTGTGTTATTATACTGCAGCTCTTTAGATGTGAAGCTCAGCATTGTATGAGCCAGTTTCTGCACCTGTTAATGGCATTTTAAAGAGCTATGAACCAAACACCCAATCCCAGAGTCACTCATTATATTTAACACTGTGCTTTCTAAATCAAATACCCCCATCTATCCTTTTCCAGTACAATTCAATAACCTCCTACTTGCTTATAGTAAAATGCACCTGCCACAGTTTTGTCCATTCATCTAATCTATCCATTTTCCTGCTGTTGTCTGCAATTTGCTGCCTAGTTTAGTGTCATCAGCAAATTTGGTTATTTGATGTTTTGTGCCATTATTTAAGTCTTTAATGAATATTGTGAATAACCGAGACACTGAAATGTCGATTTTCCTGCTCCTCGGATGCTGCCTGACCTGCTTTGCTTTTCCAGCACCACTCTAATCTAGACTCTGGTTTTCAGCATTTGCAGTTCTTGTTTTTACTTAATCATTCAGCATGTCTGCCATTTCCCTCCAGTCATTGACGATATCCCCACTGTCAGCCTTCAGTGGGCCAACAGTGTTCCTTACCAGCTCTTTTCCCTTTACATAACTATCAAGTCACTTCTTAGTCTCTATTATGTCCCTTTCAGGTTTTCTTTCATAATCCTTTTTAGACACACTTATAAGTTTCTGACCTGCTCAGACTGTTTGATGTTGCTGCTCATTATATTCTTTAACTCCTGTTTGCACAGAAACACCATTCCTGAATGTCACAGTCATCAATAACCAGACCTTGAAAGCCTCATGGACTCATCACGAAGCCAAGTTCTACTGTATTGTCCTGGAGCTGGTAAAAGTGAGAATTCTCAGTAACTCCTGTCAACCCCGAAAGGAACTGAAAATTAAGAGCAAAACAGGTCAGCAAGCAGCAGAGAAAATTTGCATCTTCACTGGCATTATCCACATGTATTATCCACACATTATCGACATGTACTATCCATACATTATCCACATGTATTATCCATACATTATCGACATGTACTATCCATACATTATCGACATGTATTATCCATACATTATCGACATGTACTATCCATACATTATCCACATGTATTATCCATACATTATCGACATGTACTATCCATACATTATCGACATGTATTATCCATACATTATCGACATGTACTATCCATACATCTTACACCCTCCCAGTCTACCTCTTTCCAACATTATGACATAACCATCAATTCACTGTTTTCTTTCATTTATGGGCGATGGACATTAGCAGCAAGCAAACCAATCTAAACCACAATCAAAACAAAATCTAACCACGTGCTGTCCCTGTCCAGGGAGAGTCTGATGGAGACAATGTAGAGGGAGCTTTACTCTGTATGTTTGATTGGACAGTGTGAAGGGAAACGATATATTGTTCATAAATTTAAATATCCTGAGCATCCAGTCTCCCAAAGACATTCCCTGCACCTTGTGTAACTTAGTGTCTTGTTTGACATGAGCCACCTCCTATTGTTGATCATCTCAGTCCTTGACCATATCCTTCCAGTCCTCTCCCACCAGTATTTCTCTAAATTATTATCAAGTATTTCACTCATGATCTTATTGTGAATGGAGCTTATGTATGAGACAGGGATGCTTACTGAAGGTTGAGGAGGCAAGGATCAGACAGGGATTCAGAGGGTTACAAGGTAGCCAGGAAGGAACTGAAGAATGCACTTTAGGAGCGCTAGAAGCTGGGGGGAGGGGGCATGGAAAAGCTTCAGTGGGTAAAGTTAAGGAAAACCCTCAGGTGTTCTACACTTATGTGAGGAGCAAGAGGATGGCCAGAGTGAGGGTAGGGCCAATCAGGGATAGTGGAGGAACTTGCGCCTGGAGTCGGAGTATCCTTAGTGAATACTTTGCTTCAGTACTCACTACTGAGAGGGACCTTGATGTTTCTGAGGACAGTGTGAAACAGACTGATATGCTAGAACAGGTTGATATTAAGAAGGAGGA
Organism: Chiloscyllium punctatum; assembly: GCF_047496795.1. Taxonomy (NCBI): domain Eukaryota; kingdom Metazoa; phylum Chordata; class Chondrichthyes; order Orectolobiformes; family Hemiscylliidae; genus Chiloscyllium; species Chiloscyllium punctatum. Next base: position 89,635,154 of record NC_092762.1, on the reverse strand, counting down.
TGTGTTGAAAATTTTGAAAAAACATAAGGATATATAAATCCCCTGGGCCAGACAGGATTTGCCCAAGGTTACTACAGGAAGCAAGGGAAGAGATTGCTGTGCCTTTGGCGATGATCTCTTTGTCCTCACTGTCCACTGGAGTAGTGCCAGATGATTGAAAGGTGGCAGATGTTATTCCCTTGTTCAAGAAAGGGAATAGGGATAATCCTTGGAATGACAGACCAGTCAGTCTTAAGTTAGTGGTGGGCAAAGTATTGGAAAGGATTCTGAGAGACAGGATTTATGATTACTTGGAAAACCATAGTTTGATTAGAGATAGTCAGTATGGTTTTGTGAGGGGCAGGTCATGCCTCACAAACCTGATTGAATTCTTTGAGGATGTGACAAAACACATTGATGAATATAAAGCAGTGAATGTGCTTTTTATGGATTTTAGCAAGACATTTGATAAGGTTCCCCACAGTAGGCTCATTTAGAAAGTAAGGACACTTGGAATATAGAGAAATTTGGCTGTCTGGATATAGAATTGGCTGGTCCATAGAAGACAGAGGGTGGTAGTAGATGGAAAGTATTCAGCCTGGAGCTTGGTGACCAGTGGTGTTCTGCAGGGATCGATTCTGGGACCTCTGCTCTTTGTGATTTTTATAAATGACTTGGATGAGGAAGTGGAAGGGTGGGTTCGTAAGTTTGCTGATGACATGAAGTTTGATGGAGTTGTGGATAGTGTGGGGAGGGCTGTTGTAAGTTGCAAAGGGACATTGACAGGATGCAGAGCTGGACTGAGAAGTAGCAGATGGAAAAGTGAGAAGTGATTAATTTTGAAAGGTTGAATTTGAATGCAGAATACAGGGTTAAAGGCAGGATTCTTGGTAGTGTGGAGGAACAGAGGGATCTTGGAGTCCATGTCCATAGATCCCTCAAAGTTGCCACCCAGGTTGAGAGGGTTGTTAAGAAGGGATATGGTGTATTGGCTTTCATTAGCAAGGGGATTGAGTTTATGAGCCATGAGGTTATGCCGCAGCTAACCATCCTGGTGAGACCACACTTGGAATATTGTGTTCAGTTCTGGTCCCCTCATTTTGGGAAGGATGTGGAAGCTTCAGTGAGTGTGTAGAGGAGATTTACCAGGCTGCTGCCTGGACAGGAGGCCATGTCTTATGGAGAAAGGTTGAGGGAATGAGGGCTTTTCTCATTGGATCAAAGAAGGATGAGAGGTGATTGGATAGAGGTGAACAAGATGATGAGAGGCATCGATAGAGTGGATAGCCAGAGACTTTGTACCAGGGCGGAAAAGGCTATCATGAGGGGGCATAATTTTAAGGTGATTGGAGGAAGGTTTAGGGGAGATGTCAGAGGTAGGTTCTTTACACAGAGAGTGGTGGGTGTGTGGAATGCACTGCCAGCGGTGGGAGTAGAATCAAATACATTAGGGTCAAAGAGTGTGGCACTGGAAAAGCACAGCAGGTCAGGCAGCATTCAAACAGCAGGAGAATCGACGTTTTGGGCATAAGCCCTTCATCAGGAATGAGGCTGGTGGGCAGGGGTTGAGAGATAAATGGGACGGGGTATTGAGTATAAGAGCTGGCAAGTCATGTTAAAATTGTACAAGACATTGGTTCGGCCACATTTAGAATACTGTGTACAGTTCTGGTCGCCACATTACCAAAAGGATGTGGACGCTTTGGAGAGGGTACAAAGAAGGTTTACGAGGATGTTGCCTGGTATGGAAGGTGCTAGCTATGAAGAGGGGTTGGGATTGTTTTCATTAGAAAAAAGGAGATTGATGGGGGACCTGATTGAAGTTTACAAAATCATGAAGGGTATAGACAGGGTGGATAGTGATAAGCTTTTTCCCAGGGTGAGGGATTCAATAAGAGGTCATGCTTTCAAGGTGAGAGGTGAAAAATTTAAGGGGGATACATGCAGCAAGTACTTTCCACAGGAGGCAGTAGGTGCCTGGACCGCGTTGCCAGCAGAGGTGGTAGAGGCAGGTACGGGAGATTCACTTAAGATGCATCTGGACAGATGCATGAGTAGGTGGGGAGCAGAGGGATACAGATGCTTAGGAATTGGACGATAAGTTTCGACAGTGGATTTGGATCGGCTCAGACTTGGAGGGCCGAAGGGCCTGTTCCTGGGCTGTAAATTTTCTTTGTTCTTTGGGCAGGGAGTGGGCTGGCGGGGAGATGGCTGAGAGTGCAATAGGTAGGTGGAGGGGGTGGGGTTAATAGTGATAAGTCAGAGAGGAGCATGGAGTGGATAGGTGGGAAGGAAGATGGACAGGCAGGACAGTTCAAGAGGGCGGTGCTGAGTTGGAAGGTTGGGACTGGGATAAGGTGAGGGGAAGGGAAATGAGGAAGCTGGTGAAATCCACATTGATCCCATGAAGTTGGAGGGTCCCAAGGTGGAAGATGAGGTGGCGAGTGGTAAGGATTTGGCAATGGAGAAGGCGCAGGTCCTTGGGGGAGTGGGAGGGGGAGTTAAAGTGTTCAGTCACAGGGCGGTGGGGTTGGTTAGTGCGGGTGTCACAGAGATGTTCTCTGAAACAATCTGCAAGTTGGCGTCCTGTCTTTCCAATGTTGAGGAGACCAAATTGGGTGCAACAGATACAGTAGATAATGTGTGTGGAAGTCCAGTTAAATATCGGATGTGGAAGGCTCCCTTGGGGCCTTGGATGGAGGTGAGGGGGGAGGTGTGGGTGCAGGGTTTGCAATTCTTGTGGTGGCAGGGGAAGGTGCCAGGAGGGGAGGGTGGGTTGTTGGGGGGCATGGACCTGACAAGGGAGGTCGTGGAGGGACTCCGAAACTCAGATAGGGTTGGGGAGAGAAATACATCCCTGGTGGTGGGGTCTGTTTGTAGGTGGCGGAAATGGTGGAAGATGATGTGGTGTATCCGGAGGGTGGTGGGGTGGAAGCAACACAGAGCCCTCCACTCCTTCTGCCCCAACCCCAACTAGCAGACAAGGTGGTGGGGCACAGAGGGGGGAGCTGTTGCTGTGGTCATTTGGCTCACCAACCTCTACACCACTGAAGCCTCTTCCGACTGCCCCCCCCCCCCACCCTCACCTCCATCACCAAACCATCATCTCCCACACCATGCACAATCTCATCACCACAGGGGATCTCCCACTCACAGCCTCCAACCTCAGTCTGGAAATCCCACACTGCCCAGTTCGACCTCCTACCGAAGATCTGACTGCCTTGTTCAGCCCATCGTCTCAGCCTGCTCCTGCCTTACCGAACCCATCTCTGCATACCTTGACACCATCCTATCCCCCCGGGTCCAGGAACTTCCCACATACGTTCGGGACACCACCCACACACTCCACCTCCTTCATGACTTTCATTTACCTGGCCCCACAACGCTTTATTTCCACTTCCTATACACATCCATCCACCATACCAAGGCATCCAAGCCTTCCGTTTCTTCCTTTCCCGATGTCCCCACCAGTATCTTTTCACTGACACCCTCATTCGCTTGGCTGACCTGGTCCTCACCCTCAACAATTTCTCCTTTGAATCCTCCCTCTTCCTTCAAACCAAAGGGGTAGCCATGGGCTACCTCATGGGCCCCAACTATGCCAGCTGGCACAACATCGAGGGCTTGAAGAACCTGTACTGTACTGTTTTATGTTTTATGTTCCAATTGTCTTGTGTATCTAATGTTGAGTTATTTACAGGAATGTTCCAGAAGGTATTTGAGGGGCTGCAGCCACTGAGGTTTTACCGGGTCACTGTTCACACCAATGGCTTTCAGAAGAGAAATGGCTGCCAAAGCGTGGGAGGCTATACCATTGGATCAGGCAGTGCTTGCACTCAACAACTAGGTAAGTTGTAACTTAAGTCATCAGCCCAAAGTCTTCCTAATGATGAAGATCACAATTCCAAGATCAATTTGACAAAGCTACTGAGAAAATGAGGTGGACAAGCAGGAGTCTGGAACAACACAGCAAGCCAGGCAGCATCAGGTGACTTCTCTACTTCCTGAAGCTACCTGGCTTGCTGTGTTCTTCCAGCCTCCTGCTTGTCTATCCAAGATCAATTGGGCAAAGCTGCTGAGAAAACAAGAGGTTGTTTTTCTCACTACCCAATGTGAAGATCTTTCCAAGACCTCTGTTAGAGAGAGGGTTCTGGTTATCTGTAGCTCCCAGCAGTCCAGGATATAAAAGGCTGAAGAAATTTCATGTCGAACTCGAATTGTCAACCCTGTTTCTCTTCCACAGATGTTGTCGGACTTGCTAACTTTCTGTTTCTTAACTTTAGGATATCAATGTGTTGACATTGATTCTGTGTCAGGGTCAGCCCCTATCTAACACAGGGAATGGATCTCAAACAGTCAGATGGGGAGTCTTGAGAACTGATTGCAAAAGAGGCCAGAGTTAACAGATCCAGTGCAACCATAAACCCTGGTGCCAGAAATATGTTTCTCTCTGTTACTGAAATAACTCCACAGGGGTTGGTATCCTGTTACCAAGTCACCCTTTACTTACACATGTAGAGACCCTGACACTGATCCAGCTCCCTCAGAGCCACTCGCAGAGTTAACAGAACCTCTGACACTCCTGTTTACATCTGTCAGCCAGAGCCTCCTGATTGGACCAAGTTAATATTGTATGAGGTCCACCTGGCAGACCTTGTTATTATCACTGCAATTACTTGCTGACAAACATAGCTGAGGTACCAATAAACAGGATAGAGCTGTCAGAACCTTACCTCTGGCCATATGCTTATTACTGGGTCACAAGATTTGGGATTCAGGCATGATGGAACCCTGGAGTCTTCTGTGTTTGATTAACTTTGTGTCAGTTTCAAAGGAATCATTTCTGTCTGATGCAAAACCTGACCCCAGTCTATGCACTGAAACTGCTATAGTCTGTTTCTTTGGGCTTTTTGTTGTCTAATTTCTTGGGTCTAATTGAATAACTCTTTCAAAGAGCCAGCACTGGGGAAATGGGCTGAATGGTTCCTTGTGCACTTTCTGATTCAATGATGTTGTTTATGTTTAGCACCAACCCATGGACCCCGCAAGGTCAATGTGACCAACATCAGGAAACACTCAGCGCTCCTTGAATGGAAGGAGATGTCTCTGGAACAGTGTCAGGGAAGCATGCAGAAATACCTCATCACCTACAGGGACCACTGGAACCACACACACAGTAAGAAAAGAGCATTTCCAAAACCTGTCTCACTGCCATGGCCATAGAAACACAGACCTAATTCCAATGCACAGTTCATAGCAACAATACCAGAGTACAGTTCCAGTCCCCCAGTATATATTCCCTTCTGTTGTATATCAATGCAAGATTTTGTCACATATGTGTGAAATAGTCAGTGTGAGTTTGAGAGGGGGTGTGAGTGTATGAGTGTGTATGAGTGTGAGTTGGTCAGTGTGCACAATCAGAAAAGAATGAGTACTGGAGAATCTTCAGTGAGTAAAACTACAAGCCCTGATGGCCTATGTCCTAAAGTTTTAAAGATATACTCCTGACTAGATTGTGCAAAGATCTGAATGGAATAGAAGTGGCAAATGTAACATCACAGTTCAAGAAAGGAGGAAAAGAGAAAATAAGAAGCTAACAACAGGTCAGTTCTCACAAGTCATCAACAAAACGCTGAAATCTATTATTAGAAAATATGAACATTGCCTAGCAAAATAATCAAATGAGTCAGATAGAGTTACCATGGTTTTACAGCAAGGAAATCATCTTCAACTAATTGAGTAGAGTTTCTTTTGAAGATCTAACAAGTGGGAGAGAAAAAGATAAACCACTAAATTTAATATACCTTGATTTGCAAAGGTATTTGATGCAGAGGAAAATGCAGAGGAGTTCATGGGTCTGGTAATAATATATATGCAGAAGACAGGGCATTGAAGACCAGGAGACCAAAAGACTCAGGTTTTGGGCAATCAATTTGAGCTGATTAAAGAGGAGTCATGTGAAGGTGTAAAGATCAGGGTCACAAATAGGAGAAATGATATTTTCAATTACCTGAGGGCAGTGATGACAGAAGATAGGAATTGAAATGAGCAGTGGATTATTTTTAGTGAACAATTGGAAGAAATGCAATGGAGTGATAAATAGAAACAGAAACAGATGGAAATACATATGTGCCCCATGGATGTTACCAGATGTGCTGAGTATTTGCAGCACTTTCAGTTTTTATTTCAGATTTCTAGCATCTGCCGTACTTTTGTTCTGAAGGAGTATTGGTCAATAGGAAACTGACAGGGATAACCTACAAGCCAGCAGTGAAACTGACCCTGTTACATTGTGCAGAACCTTGGGCAACATCAAAAAGAGAGGAACAAAGACAGGAGCCTTGTGAGCTGCAGATGCTGAGATGGACAAGTGGAGTAAAAGAAGGGACAAAATCAGGAGCGTGCACATCAAGGGCTCAGTGTAGAGTGTGGGCCCATTAGTCATCGATAAATCTCTCCTTTAATCATACTCAAAGGCTGAGTTTTCACATCCCTGTGTGGTAGAGAATTGCAAATATTCATAATACGCAAGTAAAATAAATGTTCGCCTCATCTCAGTCCTAAATGACATCCCTATTGTTTTTAAATGTGACCTCTAGTTCTGGACTCCCGAGCAGAAGTAACACCTTAGCAGCATCTACCTTGTCTATCCTTTTAAGGCTTTTTTAAGAAGCTCTGATCACCTGAAACAGAGCATGATGAGGTGAGTAACAGACACAGGACAGCCAAGAAGAAGAATCAAAGGAAGGGAGAAGACCAGATGGAAGGATGCCTCCATGAGAAAGTCAAACACAGTGAAACTAAAAGAATGGCCAAAAGGAGGAGATAGAGAACAGTGATCAGCCAATGACCCCCAACTGAAATGGGAGACGCTAAAAGAAGAGGAGTTGGGGTGATGTATTGACATGGCTAATGAGTTGTTTAATGGATTGGAGCAAAGAATAAGAATGGATGGAGTATTTTCAGGTTCGCAGGTTGTAGCTAGCAGAGTGCCCCAAGGATTTGGGGTCTCAAGTAGTTATAATCAATATTGATGACTCAGACAAAGGCACACAGAGTAATGTCTCTATATTGGTGATGGTACAAGGTGGAAATGTAAACTGTGAGGAAGACTTAAAGAGAATGCAGAGATTTGGTTAGGCTAACCAAGTGGTAGATAGAATATAATGAAGGCATGTGTCAGCTTATCCACTTTGATCATATATAGAGAAGCAGAATATTATTTTAAATATTAGACTAAACTAGATTAGACTAGACGTGATTGAGGTTCACAAGGAAGAGGTGTTAGCAATTCTGGAAAGTGTAAAAATAGGTGAGGCCATACTGGATTTGGTTCTGGGTAACGAACCAGGCCAGGTGTTAGAATTGGAGGTAGGTGAGCACTTTGGGGACAGTGACCACAATTCGGTGACTTTTACTCTATTGATGGAGAGGGATAAGTGTGCACTGCAGGGCAAGAGTTATAGCTGGGGGCAGGGAAATTATGATGTGGTGAGGCACGACTTAGGATGCATGGCTTGGAAAAGTAGGCTTCAAGGGAAGGGCACAATTGATATGTGGAGCTTGCTCAAGGAGCAACTATTGAGTGTCCTTGATAAGTATGTACCTGTCAGGCAGGGAGGAAAGGGTCGTGTGAGGGAGCCGTGGTTTAATAAGGAATTGGAATCACTTGTTAAAGGGAAGAGGGCGGCCTATGTAAAGATGAGGCATGAAGGTTCAATTGGGGTGATTGAGAGTTATAAGGTAGCCAGGAAGGAACTAAAGAGAGAGCTAAGAGCAGCAAGGAGGGGACATGAAAAGTCCTTAGTTGGTAGGATTAGGGAAAACCCAAAGGCTTTCTATAGGTATGTCAGGAATAAAAGAATGACTAGGATAGGAATAGGTCCAGTCAAGGATAGTAGTGGGAAGTTGCATGTAGAGGCTGAAGAAATTGGGGAGACTCTGAATGAATACTTTTCGTCAGTATTCGCTCAGGAACAGGACATTGTTGCCGATGTGAATACTGAGTCACAATTAATTAGAATGGACGGATTTGAGGTATGTAGGGAAGAGGTGTTGGAAATTCTGGAAAGGGTGAAAATAGATAAGTCCCCTGGACCTGATGGCATTTATCCTAGGATTCTCTGGGAAGCAAGGGAGGAGATTGCAGAGCCATTGGCATTGATTTTTATGTCCTCATTGTCTACAGGAATAGTGCCAGAAGACTGGAGGATAGCAAATGTGGTTCCCTTGTTCAAGAAGGGGAGTAGGGATAGTAACTATAGGCCGGTGAGTCTCACTTCTGTTGTGGGCAAAGTCTTAGAGAGAATTGTAAGGAACAGGATTTATGAACATCTGGAGAGGAATAATGTGATCAAGGATAGTCAGCATGGTTTTGTGCCTCACAAACCTTATTGAATTCTTTGAGAAGGTGACTAAGGAGGTGGACGAGGGGAAAGCGGTAGATGTGGTGTATATGGATTTTAGTAAGGCGTTTGATAAGGTTCCCCATGGTAGGCTACTGCAAAAAATACGGAGGTATGGCATTGAGGGTGAGTTGGAGGTTTGGATTAGGAATTGGCTGGCTGGAAGAAGACAGAGGGTAGGAGTTGATGGTAAAGGTTCATCTTGGAGTGCAGTTACTAGTGGTGTTCCGCAAGGATCTGTTTTGGGACCATTGCTGTTTGTCATTTTTATAAATGACTTGGAGGAGGGGCTAGAAGGTTGGGTGAGCAAGGTTGCGGATGACACAAAAGTCGGTGGGGTTGTTGACAATGAGGAAGGATGTGTCAAGTTACAGCGGGATATAGACAAGCTGCAGAGCTGGGCAGAAAGGTGGCAAATGGAGTTCAATGTGGGTAAGTGTGAGGTGATTCACTTTGGTAAGAGTAATAAAGAGATGGGGTACTGGGCTAATGGTCCGATACTTGGTAGTGTAGATGAGCAGAGGGATCTTGGTGTCCATGTACACAGATCTCTGAAAGTTGCCACCCAGGTAAATAGTGCGGTGAAGAAGGCATATGGCGTACTGGCTTTTATTGGTAGAGGAATTGAGTTCCGGAGTCCTGAGGTCATGTTACAGTTGTATAAGACTCTGGTGTGGCCGCATCTGGAGTATTGTGTGCAGTTTTGGTCGTCATTCTATAGGAAGGATGTGGAGGCACTGGAACGGGTGCAGAGGAGGTTTACCAGGATATTGCCTGGTATGGTAGGAAGATCGTATGAGGAAAGGCTGAGGCACTTGGGGCTGTTTTCATTGGAGAAAAGAAAGTTTAGGGGTGACTTAATAGAGGTGTACAAGATGGTTAGGGGTTTAGATCGGGTTGACCATGAGAACCTTTTTCCACGTATGGAGTCAGCTATTACGAGGGGGTATAGCTTTAAATTAAGGGGTGGTAGGTATAGGACAGATGTTAGGGGTAGGTTCTTTACTCAGCAAGTCGTGAGTTCATGGAATGCCCTGGCAGTAGCAGTGGTGGACTCTCTCTCTTTATGGGCAATTAAACGGGCATTGGATCGGCATATGGAGGATAGTGGGCTAGTGTAGGTTAGGTGGGCTTGGATCGGTGCAATATCAAGGGCCAAAGGGCCTGTACTGCGCTGTATTTTTCTATGTTCTATAAGTTTCCTGGGGTGGATGGGATTTAACCTAGCATTCTCTGGGAAGCCAAGGAAGAGATTGCAGAGACCTTTGCTTTGATCTTTATGTCATCAGTGTCTACAGAATAGAGCCAGAAGACTGGAGGATAGCAAATGTTGTCCCATTGTTCAAGAAGGGGAGTAGAGACAACCCTGCTAATTATAGACCAGTGAGCCTTACTTCAGTTGTGGGTAAAATGTTGGAATAGGTTCTAAGAAATAGGATTTGTAATCATCTAGAGGGAATAAGTTGATTAGGGATAGTGAACACGGTTTTGTGAAGGGAAGGTCGTGCCTGACAAACCTTATTGAGTTCTTTGAGATGGTGACCAAACAGGTGGATGAGGGTAAAGCAGTTGATGTGGTGTATATGGATTTTAGTAAAGTGTTTGATATGGTTCCCCACGGTAGGCTATTGCAGAAAGTATGGAGGCATGGGATTGAGGGTGATTTAGCGGTTTGGATCAGAAATTGGCTAGCTGAAAGAAGATAGAAAGTGGTGGTTGATGGGAAATATTCATCCTGGAGATCAGTTACTAGTGGGGTACCGCAAGGATCTGTTTTGGGTTCACCGCTATTTGTCATTTTTAAAAATGACTTCAATGAGGGCATAGAAGGACGGGTTAGTAAATTTGCAGATGTCACTAAGGTCGGTGGACTTGTGGATCATGCTGAAGGATGTTGCAGGTTACAGAGGGACATAGATAAGATGCAGAGCTGGGATGAGAGGTGGCAAATGGAGTTTAATGTGAAAAAGTGTGAGGTGATTCACTTTGGAAGAAGCAACAGGAATAAAGAGTACAGGGCTAATGGTAAGATCCTTGGTAGTGTAGATGAGCAGGGACATCTCAGTGTCCATGTACATAGATCCCTGAAAGTTGCCACCCAGGTTGATCGGGTTGTTAAGAAGGCATTATGGTGTGTTAGTTTTTATTCGTAAAGGGATCGAGTTTTGGAACCATGATATCATGCTGCAGCTGTATAAAACTCTGGTGCTGTCACACACGGAGTATTGTGTACAGTTCTGGTCACCGCATTATAGGAAGGATGTGGAATCTTTGGAAAGGGTTCAGAGGAGCTTTACTGGGATGTTGCCTGGTACGGAAGTAAGGTCTTATGGGGAAAGGCTGAGGGACTTCAGGCTGTTTTCGTACAAGAGAAAAAGGTTGAGAGGTGACTTAATAGGGACATTTAAGATAATCAGAGGGTTAGACAGGGTGGACAGGTGGTGATGGTTAGCACGAAGGGACATAGTTTTAAATTGAGGGGTGATAGATACAAGATAGATATCAGAGGTAGTTTATTTAATCAGAGAGTAGTAGGGGCATGGAACGGACTGCTTGCAACAGTAAAGCCAACTTTAAAGTCATTGGATAAACGTATGGATGAAAATGGAATTATGTCGGTTAGATGGGCTTCAGATTGGGTTCACAGGCTGACGCAACATCGAGGGCTGAAGGACCTGTGCTGTGCTGTAATGTTCTATGATCTATGTTTTAAAGGGCATGAAATTTACAAATGCTGATGTTCAGAGAACCTATAGAATTCACTGCCACAGAATACTGTGGAGACCAGTTCATTGAATATATTTAAGATTGAGATAGATAAGTTCTTGAGTATCAAGGGGGTCAAGGGTTATGGGGAGAAAGTGGGAAATGGGGTTAAGAAACTTAACAGCCATGATTGAATGGTGGAGTAGTAGAGAGATTGAAGAACTCAAAGGCTGGAAGATTCTGGAAGAATGCAGATGTAACAGGGTTGTTGTTATGGGTGACTTAAACTTTCCCAATATTGACTGGAACCTCCTGAGTGCGGATGGTTTGGATGGAGCCGTTTCTGTCAGGTATGTTCAGGTGGGTTTCCTTATTCAGTATGTAGACAGGCCAACGAGGGGAGAGGTCATTTGGATTTGGTGCTTGGCAATGAGCCGGGACAGGTGTCAGATCTCGCGACGGGAGAACACTTTGGTGACAGTGACCACAACCTCGTGGGCGGCACGGTGGCACAGTGGTTAGCACTGCTGCCTCACAGCGCCTGAGACCCGGGTTCAATTCCTGCCTCAGGCGACTGACTGTGTGGAGTTTGCACGTTCTCCCTGTGTCTGCGTGGGTTTCCTCCGGGTGCTCCGGTTTCCTCCCACAGTCCAAAGATATGCAGGCCAGGTGAATTGGCAATGCTAAATTGCCCATAGTGTTAGGTAAGGGGTAAATGTAGATGTAGGGGTATGGGTGGGTTACGCTTCGGCGGGTCGGTGTGGACTTGTTGGGCCGAAGGGCCTGTTTCCACACTGTAAGTAATCTAAATCTAAATCTAAATCTAAACAACTGCCTCACATTTACCATAGCCTTGGAGAGGGAAAGGAGCAGTTACCGAGGGAAGATATTTAATTGGGGAAAAGGAAATTATGACACTATCAGACAGGAGTTGGGAAGTACAGACTGGGAGCAATTGTTCCACAGAAAGGGCACAGCAGACATGTGGAGACTATTTAAGGTACAGGTGTTGCGAGTGTCGCACAAATTTGTTCCTCTGAGACAGGTAAGAAGGGGTAAGATTAAGGAACCTTGGATGATGAGAACAGAGGAGCTTCTCATCAAAAGGAAGAAGGCAGTTTACATCAGGTGGAGGAAGCAAGGATCTGGCACAGCTTCAGAGGATTATAGGCTTACTAGAAAGGAGCTCAGAAATGGACTGAGGAGAACCAGGAGGGGGCATGAAAAAGGCTTGGCAAGAAGGATTAGGTAGAACCCAAAGGATATTTTACTCATACGTGAGGAATAAGAGAATGATCAGGGAGAAGGCAGAGCTAATCAGGGATAGTGTAGGGAACTTGTTTGTGGAGTCTGAGCAGTTAGGGGAAGCCTTGAATGAGTATTTTGCTTCAGTTTTCTCTAATGAAAGGGACCTTGTTGTGAAGAGAACTTTGAGGAGCTGGGATACAGGCTTGATCAGATCAAAATTGGTAAAGTTGATGTGCTAGAAATTTTGGCAAACTTTCAGATTAATAAGTCCCCAGGGCCAGACCAGATTTATCCTAGGTTGCTCCGGGAAGCGAGAAAGGAGGTTGCTAAGTCGCTGGTGAAGATCTTTGCCTTCTCACTCTCCATGGGAGTGATACTGGAGGATTGGAAGGAGGCAACCGTTGTTCCTCTTTTCAGGAAGGGTAATAGGGAAATCCCTGGCAATTACAGACCAGTCAGTCTTACATCTGTGGTCAGCAAAGTTTTGGAAAGAATTCCAAGAGATAGGATTTATGACTATTTGGCAAAGCATAGTGTGATTAAAGGCAGTCAGCATGGCTTTGTGAGGGGCAGGTCATGCCTCACAAATATTATTGAGTTCTTCAAGGAGGTGACAAGACAGATCAACAATGGTCAAGCAGTGGATGTGGTGTATATGGACTTCAGCAAGGCATTTGATAAGGTTCCCCATGATAGGCTCATTCATAAAGTCAGGAAGTATGGGATACAGGGAGATTTGGCTATCTGGATTGAGAATTGGCTGGTTGACAGAAGGCAGAGAGTGGTTGTAGATGGGAAGTATTCTGCCTGGAGGTCAGTGTTGAGTGGGGTCCCGCAGGGCTCTGTCCTTGGGCCTCTGCTCTTTGTAGTTTTTATAAATGACTTGGATGAGGAGGTTGAAGAGTGGGTTAGTAAATTTGCAGATGACACAAAGGTTGGAGGTGTCGTCAATAGTATCGAAGACTGCTGCAGGCTGCAGCGTGACATAGACAGGATGCAGAGCTGGGCTGAGAAATGGCAGATGGAGTTCAACCTGGATAAATGCGAAGTGTTGCATTTTGGAAGGTCGAACTCGAATGCTGAATATAGGATTAAAGACAGGATTCTTGGCAGTGTGGAGGAACAGAGGAATCTGGGTGTGCAGATATGTAGATCCCTCAGAGTTGCCACCCAGGTGGATATGGTTGTTAAGAAACCATATGGTGTTTTGGCTTTCATTAACAGGTGGATTGAGTTTAAGAGCTGCAAGGTTTTGCTACAGCTCTACAAGTCCCTGGTCAGACCACACTTGGAATATTGTGTCCAGTTCTGGTCGCCCTACTATAGGAAAGATACAGAGGCTTTGGAGAGGGTGCAAAGAAGGTTTACCAGGATGCTGCCTGGACTGGAGGGCTTGCCTTATGAAGAAAGGTTGACTAAGCTTAGACTTTTCTCTCTGGAGAGAAGGAGGAAGAGTGGAGACCTGATCGAGGTGTACAGGATAATGAGAGGCATGGATAGAGTCAATAACCAGAGACTTTTACCCAGGGCAGGATTGACTGGTACGAGGGGTCATAATTTTAAGATATTAGGGGAAAGATATAGAGGAGACGCCAGAGATAGGTTCTTTACGCAGAGAGTTGTGAATGCATGGAATGCGTTGCCAGCGGTGGTGGTGGAAGCAGAGTCATTGGGGACATTTAAGTGACTGCTGGACATGCACATGGAGAGCAGGGAGTTGAGGGGTGGGTAGGTTAAGTTATTATATTTGACATTAGGATTAAACCTTGGCACAACATCGTGGGCCAAAGGGCCTGTTTTGTGCTGTACTTTTCTATGTTCTATGTTTTATTAAACTACATTGTGTCAGGAGAATAACTGAGTTATAAAGACACTATATTTAATATTACTTGAAGAACTTAAATTTTGAAGGATTGTGGGAAAACCTTTTTTTGAGTTTTGTGGACATACCTGGAATAGTTTATTTAAAAGAGGTCATTGAAAGTTCACTGAATGTTGGAAATATTTTAATAAGACTTCTTAGAAGTCATTCAGCTGGTGACAACTACAGTAGGCCGCCTGTGGGGATTTTTGTCGAGCAGTGATTGTTTTGGTTCAGGTGGACGGAAATCTGCTAAGATAATTTGGAGGAAAGTTTGCTGTGAACAATTGTTCTTTTGAAAGAATGATGAATGACCATCTCAAGATTTTATTTCCCAAATGAACTGTGAAATTTCAGGGAGAGGTGTATTCAGTTAGTGAGCTGACCAGACATGCCAGAATATCATTCCAACAGACTCTAGAATATCCTTAGCTTTTTGCATGCAAGAATAAACCATCGGTTAATGTGGATTTATTTATCCAGAATGTCAATCTCAGCAGACATTGTTTTTCCTTTTCCTGGACTGAGGGGGCATTGGGCATATTTAGAGGGTTAAGCATTTGTAAATATTATTTCACCTTTATGGGAAAAATTGTTGAGATAATAAACACAATTGTGTGTTTATTAAGAAACCTGGTTGATAGTTCCTGATATTTAAAACCTGATCTCAATATTTAATCCATCATCTTGTTAGTTGAAAAGACTAATTTTATATGGAAACATGGGACTGAAGCAGTGGTGCAAGCCCCAGTCACAACCTGATTACTTCTCCCTTTAACTTCCAACTAAATAAAATCTTCTGGTCATTTTCCCCTTTCCAACATTATCTCATTCTGAATTTCAGTCCTGAACTGCAGGCCACAACACGGATGATACCTCTGGAACTTTTGCTTTCTTCTTTCATGGGATGAGGGTATCTTTGGGTAAAAACAATGACTGCAGGTGCTGGAAACCAAATTCTGGATTAGAGTGGTGCTGGAAAAGCACAGCAGTTCAGGCAGCATCCGAGGAGCAGGAAAATCGACGTTTCGGGCAAATGACCTTCATCAGGAATACAGGCAGAGAGCCTGAAGGGTGGAGAGATAAATGAGAGGAGGGTGGGGGTGGGGAGAAAGTAGCATAGAGTACAATAGATGAGTGGGTGTGGGGATGGAGGTGATAGGTCAGGGAAGAGGGTGGGGGAAGGTAGCAAAGAGTACAATGGGTGAATGGGCATGGGATGAAGGTGAAAAGTAAGAGAGGAGGGTAGAGTGGATAGGTGGAAAGGAAGATAGGCAGGTAGGTCAGGTCATGGGGACAGTGCTGAGCTGGAAGTTTGGAACTGGTGTGAGGTGGGGGAAGGGGAAATGAGGAAGCTGTTGAAGTCCACATTGATGCCCTGGGGTTGAAGTGTTCTGAGACGGAAGATGAGGCGTTCTTCCTCCAGGCATCGGGTGGTGAGGGAGCGGCGGTGAAGGAGGCCCAGGACCTCCATGTCCTCGGCAGAGTGGGAGGGGGAGTTGAAATGTTGGGCCACAGGGCTGTGGGGTTGATTGGTGCAGGTGTCCCAGAGATGTTCCCTAAAGCGCTCTGCTAGGAGGCATCCAGTCTCCCAATTTAGAGGAGACCACATCGGGAGCAACGGATACAATAAATGATTTTGGTGGATGTGCAGGTAAAACTTTGATGGATGTGGAAGGCTCCTTTAGGGCCTTGGATGGAGGTGAGGGAGGAGGTGTGGGCGCAGGTTTTACAGTTCCTGCGGTGGCAGGGGAAGGTGCCAGGATGGGAGGGTGGGTTGTAGGGAGGTGTGGACCTGACCAGGTAGTCACGGAGGGAACATTCTTTGCGGAAGGCGGAAATGGGTGGGGAGAGAAATATATCCCTGGTGGTGGGGTCTGTTTGGAGGTGGCGGAAATGTCGGTGGATGATTTGGTTTATGCGAAGGTTGGTAGGGTGGAAGGTGAGCACCAGGGGCGTTCTGTCCTTGTTACAGTTGGAGGGGTGGGGTCTGAGGGCGGAGGTGCGGGATGTGGACGAGATGCATTGGAGGGCATCTTTAACCACGTGGGAAGGGAAATTGCGGTCTCTAAAGAAGGAGGCCATCTGGTGTGTTCTGTGGTGGAACTGGTCCTCCTGAGAGCAGATACGGCGGAGGCGGAGGAATTGGGAAAACGGGATGGCATTTTTGCAAGATGTAGGGTGGGAAGAGGTGTAATCCAGGTAGGTGTGGGAGTCGGTGGATTTGTAAAAAATGTCAGTGTCAAGTCGGTCGTCATTACTGGAGATGAAGAGGTCCAGGAAGGGGAAGAAGGTGTCAGAGATAGTCCAGGTGAATTTAAGGTCAGGGTGGAATGTGTTGGTGAAGTTGATGAATTGCTCAACCTCCTCGCGGGAGCACGAGGTGGCGTCAATGCAGTCATCAATGTAGCGGAGGAAGAGGTGGGGAGTGGTGCCGGTGTAATTACAGAAGATCAACTGCTCTACGTAGCCGACAGAGACAGGCATAGCTGGGGCCCATACGGGTTCCCATGGCTACCCCTTTGGTCTGGAGGAAGTGAGAGGATTCGAAGGAGAAATTGTTTAGAGTGAGGACCCATTCAGCCAAACAAATGAGAGTGTTGGTGGAAGGGTACTGTTGGGGACGTCGGGAGAGGAAGAAACAGAGGGCTTGGTCATGGTGGATGGAGGTGTAGAGGGATTGGATATCCATGGTGAAGATGAGATGTTGGGGACCGGGGAAACGGGAGTCTTGGAGGAGGTGGAGGGCATTGGTGTTGTCCAGTATTCATTACCTATCCACAATTGTCTCTGGAGTGTTTTACTCAGCCACTTCAAACTGAAGCACATTGCTTCAGAAAAACACCAAGAGGGTAATTACACTGGGGGATTTCAATTATCCCAACATTGGCTCAGTGGTTAGCACTGCTGCTCACAGCACCAGAGTCCCAGATTCAATTCCCGCCTCAGGTGACTATCTGTATGGAGTTTCCACATTCTCCCCATGTCTGTGTGGGTTCCCTCCGGGTGCTCCGGTTTCATCCCACAGTCCAAAGATGTGCAGATTAGGTGAATTGGCAATGCTAAATTGCCCATAGTGTTAGGTGCATTAGTCAGAGGGAAATGGGTCTGGGTGGGTTACTCTTCAGAGGGTCGGTGTGGACTTGTTGAGCTGAAGGGTCTGTTTCCACACTGTAGGGATCTAATCTAAAAAAAAATTGAGATCATCATAGGATAAAATGTCTTAGAGGGAGCAGGTTTCTTGAAAATACAGGAAAGCTGCCACGATGGGATTTCAACATAATCCCAGTGAATTACCCCAGGACTCTGCATTTCCCATTCAGTGATATTGCCATTACACTTCCTCCCATCCTACTTTGACCCAGTTCTACTCCAGGATTCAGTCTGGTTTTGTGTCTCATTTTCCAAGGAAACCCAAAGCTGATACAATCTTCACTGTTTCTCTCAAAAATCCTGTTTACTGAGTATGCTTTTGATGAATTCAGTTACCCTCAGAACCTGACTATACTCCACCCATTCCCCAGGCCAATCTGGCACAGTCACTAGTTCCCAGGGAGAAGTACAAATTAACTTCTTTTAATCCCAAAGCTTTTCTTAATTCAGGGAAACCACCTGCCTAACTCATGTTTTAATAGAACAATTGCAGGCATAATATCTCCAATTGTTTTGGCTAATTAGTCCTTCTCAACAGGGCCCCAAGCTTTTCAAATGTAATAAACTCCAAATTTGTTTGAATTGCATTTATCTCAGTATTGCTCATCAGTTTTCCAAACAATTGACCCTATTCTGGCAGTCAAAACTTTATATTATCTTGTAATTATTGCTGCTGAGGAGTGCCTTCACAATGAGATCATATCTTATTGCACAGTACCAGAGCTGGGGTAGGCTGCTGTTTGGATGTCTCCATGGTGTATTCTTCGAAAAAAACTATCCCAAAAATATTTTAGGTTGTCAGTGATTGTATTGAATGTGTGTCAGATGTGAGTTTGTCAAGTAGGAATGAATATGATTGGTTGTGTTTCGCCTCAGTGATTAACCATCTGATTCTGATTTGTCTTTAGCTGCTTCAGTTAACTCCTCAACTTTGAGCTTTACACTGTTGAGTCTGAATGCTTCAAGCTTGTACACAGTGGAGATTTGTGCTGTCACAACTGCTGGAATTGGAGCCAAGACTCTCCGTAATTTCCAAACCAAGGAATATGGTAATGTCAGCTGCAGTCTGGTGCCTGTGACCTACCCAGCCTGATTGTTCAATCACATTAACCCTTGTCTTTTGCACTTACACTGTATACCCCAGTATTAAACAGACTGGTGTGGTGGAGTATGAGAGTGTTACTGTGACCAATTTCTCAGCATAATCTTCATTGCATTATTATTAATCAATCTTCAACAGAACCTGAGATGAGGTGAGGAAAAGCTGCAATGGGGAAGGGCTTTGGGAGCCAGGAACCTGTTCTTTGTGAGTGGGCTCCATTCATTTCAAGGTCCATGCTCAGTTACTAATACACTGGATTTCCTAGTGGCACTTACTGAAAGATCCCTTGCCTTGGTTCCTCTTATCCCCTGCACTCCACATCACTTCTCATCAGAAACCCTCAATCAGGATATTTCTTCAGACAAATATCAGTTTTCAGTGTCAGCCCCAATGATCTGAAGAAAGACCCAGCCAAAATGTCGACTCTCCTGCTCCTCAGATGCTGCCTGACCTGCTGTGCTTTTTCCAGTGCCATACTTTTCAACCCTGACTCTCCAGCATCTGCAGTTCTCACTTATCCCAATGAACTGATAAACATTGAATGGTTCTTACAGGACACTTAGCTCCTCAGCTGGTTATGCCTCATGAAATTATAGTTTCAGCCCTTTACCCAACTCACACTGATTCCCACTCACTCCATAACCCTTTACCCATTAACTCTGCACTCCCTTAATTCATCACCTCATTACCCCTTCCATCTCTACCTACACTTTCTCCCCATTCCACCTCTTGTCCTTTTGTTTACCCCTTGTCCCTATTCCCCTATTGGATCCTCACCCCAATCCTTCCACCATCACCCAACTGAATCCTGTCAGAGGGAATCCCTGAGCACAGGGCATTTCCTGGCTTCTGTCAAGTGTAAGTGAGGTGAAGGTGGCATTTGGTGCACTTACCTTCATTGCTCAAACCATCGAGTGCAAGAGTTGGGATATCATGTTGAAGTTGTACAGGATGTTGGTGATTTTTGGAGTACTGTGTATAGTTCTGGTCACCCTGCTATAGGAAGGATATTATTAAATTGGAAAGTGCTCAGGAAAGAGTTACAACGGTGTTGTCGAGTTAGGAGTTTTGAGTTATAGGGAAAGGCGGCATAAGCTGGTACCTTTGGAGCTGAAGGAGGACCTTAGGGCTTTATAAAATCATGAGGGACATAGATAAGGTGAATAGCAAAGGTATTTTCCCATGGTGGGGGAATTCAAATCTAGATGGCATAGTATCAAGGTGAGAGGGCAAAGATTTAAAAGGGACCTGGGGGGCAATGTTTTCACACAGAGAGTGGTTCATGTGTGGAATGAACTGCTACAGGAAGTGATAGTTACAGGTACAGTTACAACATTTAGAAGTTATTTAAAATAATTACATGGATAGGAAAGGTTTAAGAGGGATATGGGTCAAATGCAGGTAAATGGGACAAGTTTAGTTTGGGACATGGTCGGGTTGGACCAAAGGGTCTGTTTTCATATTGTATGACTCTCTGACTTTATGACTGTATGATAATAAACTGCCCATGGCCTTGGTTCCAAACCTGTCCAGGGCTGTGGGCCTGACAGGGACCTGGGCCAATCAGCTGTTGTTTCTAATCTACCAGGGCGTCCCTGACGTTATTTTATCATGTGCAACATTCCCCACTCAAATCTGACACTAAATTTCTGCCAGAATCTTGAAGCACACACACAGATTAATGTTACAATGTAACTGAGTTGGAAAATTTTATTAAAACAGAATATTTTGAATTTCAGATGGGAATGAGCTGACAGTAATCGTTGTGGTAACAGCTATCTGCGTCATGTTTGGTGTCTTCGTCATTGCTGCTGTTTGTCAATACAGCATCAAAAGGTACATCAGACATTCCCCTTCCAACACATACATGTGCATACACACAGACATCCTCAATATTCCCAATCCAACACACATGCACGTGCACAGATACTCAATATTTCCATTTCAACACATACGTGCATAAGCACACACACAGCATATAATGTCATTATTTCAGTTCTAACATACACATGATGTTTATTATGTTTCTTTTCCCAGATCAAAGCGTATCATCTTTCCAAAAATCCCAGATCCTGTAAACAGTCTGGTTGTCAAATCTTTTCACAATCATCCTAATACCAAAGTAAGTTATATCCTTCATTATAGACAGAAAAGGTTATGATTTGTTTCTGAAGAAATGGCTTTGTGTGCTTGGCAGATGGGTGCCTGATTCACTGACAGTACCCCAACCAGTGAACCTCAAGTTGATATGGAGGGAGTTTTGCTCTATCTAACCCTGTGTTTCATGGGGACAGTATAGAGGGAGCTTTATTTTATCTTACTCTGTCCTCTCCCTATCGTGGGAGTATTTGATGGGAACAGTGTAGAGAGAGCTTTACTCTGTATCTAACTCCTTGCTGTTCCTGTCCTGGGAGTGTTTGGTGGGGGTCAGTGTAGAGGGAGCTGGTGGTAATCTCTCTATATTTGATTCTACAGCTATGGGCGAGTTCTTCTGATGATCAAGATGTTGCAGATGTGCTTGTTGTCATGGTTACTGTGCAGAGTGATACCACCACAGCTTCTGTCAATGAGAACGATGAGGATGAGCTGATATCTCTTGGGGAAGGAGAGATTTGCCCAAGTTACAGTTCGGGAAGCAATACTCCTTTCCAGTATCGGAGACAGATGGGGACCACTATGGGAATGGATGATGATCTGTGCAGTGAGAGCGAATTCAAGCAGAATTTAGAGATAGAAGCCACCGAGCTAATAAACAGTGACTTCCAACATCTCTGCCTGCCATCATATACGGCGTCTGCTCCAAACCTTTGCACAAACATTTCATTGTTGGCAATGTACAATCAGAATGTGAGCAAGGAGGAGGCAGAGGAAGGCAATGCTGAGTGAGGCTGCAATCACTCCATGCACTGAGACTCAGGCTTGAGAGTGGAGCAGGACTGAATCCATTCTCCTCCCACATCTGGATTCTAGCCTTACCTCTGATCATCACGTAATTGCTGAGGGATGTGGGCTGGATGTACTGAATGCCAGGAGAGGCTGGAGTTATCAATGAGGGATTCCTCACCCTCTTCTGGAAATGGACAGAAATCCTCCATTGTCCCATGTGGAGGCTGCTGAACCTTGAAGTATACACCACCCTCAGGAGAGACAGCTCACATTATAGGTATTGTCTAATCTCGCAGTTCAGAGATGTTATGACATCCCTCTGGCGCAGGTGGGACTCTTGGCTCAGAGGTAGGGACAATGTAACTGCATCACAAGAGCCCCTCCACTCACTATAAATTGCGGTCATGGCATGTTTGGAATCAGTTGTTGAGTTTTATCCACATTAGCTTTCTGTTGCTATTCCAGCTATTATTATTGAATTGATATATTGAAGTAAATTTACTGTACATTTGACACAGAAGCAGGCCATTTGGCTCATCTGTTCTGTGCTAATAGTGATGCTCCATACAAGCCCCTTCCCATCAGTCTCTTTTCATGAAAAGAGGTCAGTGCTGGTAAGGCAGAAAGGTATTACTCTCCCAGGATATTCCCCAGCGGGACACCATCGGGAGGTGACTTGTGCAGAACAGACTCATCCCGAGGGGGCAGGTAGATTCTGAAGCTGGCTTTAAATGTTCCTCCCAGTTGTGTTATAAAACTTTTCAGTGTGTACCCCACGGACCCTACCCAAACCTCCAATCCATACTCTGTTATACCCTCCATGGCAACTCAGGATCCATTCACTTCCCTGTGCCAATTCACCCAGTTTCACTCTGTGCAGACCTCAGTAATTATGTGAAGACAAAATAAAATAAAGTTCTAAAATGTAATATAGATTTCACTGGGACAGAGTTGATTGTTAGACTAATTCCATTTAGAGTCATAGAGAGGTACAGCACAGAAACAGACCCTTCGGTCCAACCCGTCCATGCTGACCAGATATCCCAATCCAATCTAGTCCCAGCTGCCAGCACCCAGCCCAAATCCCTTCAAACCCTTCCTATTCATATACCCATCCAAATGCCTTTAAATATTGTAATTGTACCAGCCTCCTCCACTTCCTCTGGAAGCTCATTCCATACATGTACCACCGTCTGCGTGGAAAAGTTGCCCCTTAGGTCTCTTTTATATCTTTCTCCTCTCACCCTAAACCTATGCCCTCTAGTTCTGAACTCCCCCACCCCAGGGAAAAGACCTTGTCTATTTTCCCTATCCATGCCCCTCTTAATTTTGTAAACCTCTACAAGGGGACCCCTCAGCCTCCGATGCTCCAGGGAAAACAGCCCCAGCCTGTTCAGCCTCATCCTATAGCTCAAATCCTCCAACCCTGGCAACATCCTTGTAAATCTTTTCTGAACCGTTTCAAGTTTCACAACATCCTTCCGAAAGAATGAGACCAGAACTGCACACAATATTCCAAAAATGGCCTAACCACTATCCTGTACAGCCGCAACATGACCTCCCAACTCCCGTACTCAATATTCTGATCAATAAAGGAAAGCATACCAAATGCCACCTTCACTAGCCTATCTACTTGCAACTCCACTTTCAAGGAGCTATGAACCTGCACTCCAAGGTCTCTTTGTTCAGCAACACTCCCTAGGACCTTACCATTAAGTGTCTAAGTCCTGCTCTGATTTGCTTTCCCAAAATGCAGCACCTCACATTTATCTAAATTAAACTCCATCTGCCACTTCTCAGCCCATTGGCCCATCTGGTCAAGATTCTTGAAAGTCTACTCAAAGGTTTGTCTAATTTGCATTTCTAGTGCTCTGTCCCCGATTTTAAAAACAAACTAATTTTTAAAAATTTCACTTATTCTTTGAATCATCCTACTCAGCAATGCTATTACATATCTCTGGAGCAGGTGGGTCTTGAACCTAGGCCTATTGGATCTGGGATAGGGACATTACCACTGCACCATGTGAAGGTCCAAAGGTAAAGTAGCTATTGGTCCAGCTGGCTGCTGTGCCATTAGAGAGAGAGATGACGGGTTTTGGTTTAATCTGAGGATCACTATACTCAGACAAGGGAAAAGTTGAGAAGGAGAGCCCTTCACAGTAACCTCAGCTGGTGCAGGAATTGAACCTGTGCTGTTGGCATCAATCTGCAAACCAGCTGTCCAGTCATCTGAGCTAATCCATAAAAACAAATTCTTTATTCATACCCTGACTCAGAAAAAATGCTAATCCTTTAGTCAGCTCTTAATACTGTCAATCAAACTATGAACCAGTGTACCAAGCTAATTATAACTTTTTCAAATCAGACAAGCGCTCATGTAAAGCCGAGAGGGAAATGTCAGCAAACAGTGACTGACAATGCTATATGTTTATTTTTGTCTTTCACTGACTTTGCAACTGATTTCCTTTTCCATTTTTAAAAATTTGAACAATTAAATAACTTGAAATCATGGCAGTTAAATGGATGTTATGCCCCTCAAAGTGATTTACTTCTACTCTATAAATTCATGATTCTCATATGATTGGGTAAGACCTTCGCAACTTAAGACTTTGCCAAAATAAGGTTTGAACTTAGTGCTACATTTTATTTCCCAGTGGAGCTCTCCACCCCTTTAAATCATTTCAGTCACAAATATAGTCCAGACTGTTGCAATTAAGCCCCACCAATCATTCTTAAAGGTCTATGGATCTTCCCAAATCTGTCTTCCCCATCCCAATCCTTTGCTTCACCCAAGATTTTGACCCAGGACCTTTATTATTAGCCCCATTATCAACAAGCAATTAATTCACAGCTTATTTGGTAGGTTTTGGGATCACTTGAAGTTAATTGTTGCCATCTATGTGGGACTCGAGGGTTGTCATTGATTTGCAAGAAATGTTACAGTTCTCGGAAAGTGTGAATCATTTCCAGTGGTTCAAAGTTTAGACGCAACTGAAAGCAAAAATAAAAAAATTTGAAAACCATATTTATTTCAGAAAGTGGAATCAGCACCGTGGTTGAGACTTGTGGTTTGACCTAGTTAATAATTTGAGCTGATCAGCATATCTCTGTCCCAGAATCTCTCCCCTAAAGAAAAATGAGAGAAATAAACAGGGAATTAGAAACTTGTTATGGTCCAACATCTGTCATGAGAAAGTCCTTGACATTTATAATTCAGGACAAAGTGACTGAGCATTTAATGGAATTTCTGAGGAAAGAGTCAATATCAAATTGTAATGGATTGGCCGTACCTGACCAGCTAGTTGAACTTTTTGAAGGAGTAAGTAAAGTGGACAGGGGCATTTGTTGGTTTGAAATTCAAAATGGCATTTGATAAGACTTGATAGAAGAGACTGTAAGTTCAAAAATGCCTCGTGGAATTGAAGATGATTTATTGACCTGGTTAGGAGATATATGAAGGTGTGGATGCTCATTGGAGCAGACAGGAGCCTTGGTTCGTATGGGATGTCCTATTGGAATGAAGCACCTCAAAGCCAATTAAGCAGCTACCCGTGAATATCCCTGGGACTAAGGACCCCAGGGGAAGGAAATCCCTCTCACCAAGATCTGCTAGCCAATCAGGCCATAGAATATTAGCTTTGAAGTATTACTTGGTTGGTAATTATTGCAGCAGAAACAACAAGTCAGATATCCAGGGCAAAGGAATAATCCAGGCCATAGTCTTGAGCTGTGGATTATGAGATGCTGTCTTTCTGTTTATTTCTTTGTGGGAGATGGGGATCTCAACCTGGGCCAGCATTTATTGCCCATCGCTAGTTGCTCTTGAGAAGGTAAGGGTGAACTGCCTTCTGAACTCCTGTAGTCTATGGGCTGTAGGTTGACCCACAATGCCATTAGGGAAGGAATTCCAAGATTTTTGACCCAGTGACAGTGAGCTAATGGCGATTGGGAAGGTGAGTAACTTGGAGGAGAACTTGCAGGGGATGATGTTCCCATGTATCTGTTGCCCTTGTCTTTCTAGATAGAAGTGGTCATGGGTTTGGAAGGTGCTATCTCAGGATCTTCAGTGAATTTCTGAAGTTCATCTTGCATATAGTACACACTACTTTGACTGAAAGTCAGTGGTGGAGGGAGATGATGCTTGTGGATGTGGTGCCAAACAAACCTGCTGTATTGTCCTGGATGGTGTCAAATTTCCTGAGTTGTTGGAGCTGCACCCATCCAGGCAAATGAGGAGGATTCCATCACACTCCTGACTTGTGCCTTGTAGATCGCAGGCAAATTTGGGGAGTCAGGAGATAAGATAATCACTGTAATATTTTGAGCCTCTGACCTACTCTTTGAGCCACTGTATGTATGCAGTGAGTCCACTATAGTTTCTGATCAATGGTAACCCCAGGGTGTTGATAGTGGGGTATTTAGTGATGGTTACACCATTGAATGCTAAGGTGCAGGGGTTAAATTGTCTCTTATTGGAGATGGTCATTACCTGGAATTTGAATGGCAAAAATTTTTACTTCTCGCTTCTCAGACCAAATCTGAATATTGCCCACAACCTTGTTGCATTTGAACAGGGTCTGCTTCAGTGTCTGAGGAATTGCAAATGGTGATGAAGGTTCTGTAATCATCAGTGAATACCCCTACTTCTGAACAATGTTACAAGGGGAAATGTATTGGGGGCAGTCAGACCACCTGATACTGGCACTGGTGTTTTACACATAAACCATATTATGCTGGCAGCTAGATGGTAATAAAAGGTGAGCACTGTTGTTAAAAATAACCTTTACAATCAATAATGCCAGTTTTTTTTTGCTTGAGTTCAGGTCAGAGATTTACAAGTAAATAATAGCCAGACCCAACAGCTCCAACTTATTCTGAAGCATAGAAATCCCAATGGGGAGAGAACACTTGCAAGTAATCCCTCTATTCAAAACAAAATATGAGGCCACAGTTTATCTGTTGAAGTGTTATTGAAAAGCAGAATCTCATCAATAGATTAACAACTTGGCTCAACGCCAGACCACCAAGAGCTTTGTAAGGGGTTTGAGAGAGCTCCACT
The DNA here is from genome assembly GCF_047496795.1 of Chiloscyllium punctatum. NCBI lineage: Eukaryota > Metazoa > Chordata > Chondrichthyes > Orectolobiformes > Hemiscylliidae > Chiloscyllium > Chiloscyllium punctatum. Next base: position 89,608,755 of record NC_092762.1, on the reverse strand, counting down.
CTGGCAGCAATCACTAGGCAAAGCACAGGCAGACCACATTTTTTACAAAATACATTCTCCATTTGAGTTTGGTCCACCCTCCTTCCAGGCATTGATTGGTTCCAACAAACTCTCAGAAAAGGTATGAAAAGCAACAAAAGCGTACAAGACTACATCCACTTTCTGACTTTTGATGTGGGGATTGGATGTACAGATTACTCTGCAACTTTTAAAATGGTAACAGCAGGTAAGTGTTACACTGTACTCTCTAATTGCACTTACTCCTCCTGCACTAAGGCACAGAAGCAGTAATCTACACTATAAATGTAAATTAAGCTATACATCTGACCTAAATTTCTTCATCAATAGTTTGGCTACTATCCTTAAGCAATACAGTGATAATTAAATCCACACACAATTTTGAAGCAAGAGTGGGAAAACAATCACTGAAGCACAGTGCACAGATATCCCGTCACTTTTAAGTTATTTAAACAAAGGAGAGATCTTTACTTCATGGATCAACAAATTAATGATAAGAAAGACAGGCAGTCAATCTCCTTATTGCTTTTGGAGATGATAGTTTAAGATGAGTTAACTCCTTGAACATTTCTCAGTGTTACAACTAATGGAGTACAGGAGCAGAGGGACCTCTATGTTCAAGTGCGTAATTCTCTGAAGGTGGCTGTACTGTTTGAAACGGTTTTAAACCAAAGTTATATGATCCTTGGGTTTATAGTTAGAGGTATAGAATGCAAGAGAAAGGTAGTGATGCTTCATATTTATAAATGGTTGGGCAGGCCACATTTGGAGTATTGTGTTCAGTTCTGACCATTTTATTTAAGGAAGCCTGTTAAAGCCTTGGAGAGAGTTCAAAGGAGATTTGCTAGAAAGACACCAAAAATTAGACATTTTAGATACCAGGCAAAATAAGAAAGATTGGGCTTATTCCCCTTGGAGCAAGGTGTATCGAGGTGTTCAAAATTATGAGCAATTTTAACAAGGTAAAGAAGAATATTCTGTTTCCATTAATTGGTATATCAGTAATTCGGGGTCAAATTTCAAGATTGTCAGCAAGAGAGGTCGGAGTGAGATGAGGAGAAACTTCTTTTTTAACAGTGGTTAGGACTTGGAATGTGCTGCCTGGGAGAGCAGTGAAAGTGGATTCCATAGGAGGTTTCAAAAGAGATCTGGTTACATATTAGAAAGGGATGAAATTAGAGAGCTACAGACATAGGGCTGGAGAGCGGGGATGGATGGGTAGCTCTTTTGGGAGCCTGTGCAGACATGATGAGCTGAACTGCCTCCTTCTGTGCTGTAAAATTCTATGATTCCAAAGATCCTGACAAGAATGTTCAAACTTTTAGAAGACCAGTTTAAAGTTTAAATCAATTTCAGGAAACTTGCGCTTGAGTTCATGCTGTACCAGCAATAACACTGTGAAACGGCCTACTGATTGGCAGATGTTGATGCAAAGATATGGAATGGAACTTTACTGAAGCTAAATTATCTGAAGGGTTTATGGGATTGGTTGCATCCATTATCTCCTTTAGAAACCTATGTCTAGGCAAACCCAAAGGATGTAACGTCAATGGACTGTTTGATAATGAGCGCAGATTCAAAACCACTGCATTATTTTCAGATGCTTGACTGTGCAACAGCCAGTGTAGCCATCAACACATTCAGTAAAACATCAAAATGTGTAGCTCATCTTACCCACTAAAATAATATCTGCAAATTTGAGGCAGATCCAAGCAATGTTCCACAAAAGGACATTAGGTAATTGAATTCCTTGCCCAGAGAAGCACAATGTTCAATATTGTGTTCCATGGCGGCACTTAGAGTCAACCAAGGGACAATGCCAAAGATATTTCCAAAGTTCTATCCATGGCACTTAAACATGTGAGCAAAGCCCAAGAGGGATCTGCAATGTCATAGCTTTTTGACCCCTGTCAGACAAAACATGTGATCAGTGTGATATACCACACAGATTACATCAAAACAGCTAAAATCTTTAGCTCCATCCAAGTGATATCTAAAAAGGAATGAACAATATGCACTAAATATCAAAACTGAGAAAGGTTAACATGAAAATGCAGCAATAAGTGCAGTGTTCTCAGACAATTGGTACAGTGGGGATGCTGGCCATGCCTGAGACTCAATTCTTCCAATGAAGTTGACATTGGCAATTCCATGCTCGAAATGGGCACGTGAAATCTTTTACATCATTGATTTGCTAGTACTCATAGATCTACATATTCTTAGAACCCATAAGGTGATTAAACCCATCAGTCACTACACCAGAGACTCCAAACTGCAATATTAAAGCTGTCCATGAGCTGACTGACCTTTACCCAGACTGGTTTGAGGCTTTTGATTGCTTTAAGGTGATGCCCAGCATCGTGAGAGCAATATCTCATCAAAGAGCAACTCAAACTGGAATTACATTCCATGGTACAGTGTCATCACCTGCAAAGTCCAGTATTAGGCTGATTACTGTGATTCAATTACTTTGGAACAAAGCTGGCATTGTGTAAGTTTTGATCTCGGGCAACTGAATGTTGCTAAAAGATGCCAAGACAAGATTCTTTATCTTGAAAGAAGCTGAAAGTCTCTCCTTTTCAAGGTCTTATTCACAAATACACACCAAACATAAATTAGGAAGATTGCCAACACCTTTTTCAATTTCTAAAAAATGCTCTACCATCCAGCAAATACGATCTTCAATATTATGATCCCTCTCAAAGCTTACTACATTGGAAGTTGATCCCAGAATGGTCTTGGAGTATGCCTAATTTTTAGGATGGACAAGTCTATTGCATTAGGTTCTTACAACAGCTCACATTACTCCAACATTAAAAGTGAAAGTCCGGCTCTAGTTTTCAGATCACAACCCTTATTGAGATGCTGATAGATTATTTAGTGTGTGGGATTAATGACATAACCATGCAAAATAACCGATTAGCTAAATCCAAACTGGACTTCAAACAGGAACTGCAACTGGCTTTATCATTGGAAAATTCAGTAAGTGGAGCATGTGAGTTGCATGTATGTTTGCATAAGACTCGACTAGATCAAGAACCTAGACCAGGGAACCTTTACAGATTAAAGGGACAACTTTGGTTCCAGTCTCTTATGAGAAGCAGCTGGTTCAGTTACCACTGATTGTAGTACAAGTTCCAGGTCCAAGCTTTTGGGGCAAAATTGGTTAAGAAAGATTCACCTTGCATGTTGACCAGGAAGCAATTCCATGATCCTGCAAGGCCCACCACGTGGCATTTGCCTTATGGGCAAAAGCAGAGGCAGAAATCTGGAAAGTGAAAGATTCATCAAACCAGTCCAGTTTGTGGAATGGGCAGCACTGGCCATACCGATTGTGAAGACCAGTGGGTCAGTTCACTTTTGTGTGGATTTGCGGTAAACTGCTTCTCATGGCTGGATAAGTACCCAATCCATCACATCGCGGATTTATGCACAAAGCTGGTAGGAGAGCCGTCCTTCCCAAAGCTGGACATGAGCGTGTGTACTTGCAATTGCAGTTAGATGATGATTTCCAGAAAAATGCTATAATTAACACCCATAAGGGTTTGTACCAATATACAAGGCTGCCATTTGGGGTTCCATTTTTCAGTGGACAATGGAGAACACTTTACAAGGTCTATCCCAGGTCATCATTTATCTGAGTGACATGGTTATAACAAGGAAGACCAATAAGGAGCACTTAGAAAACAAAGATATAGTCCTTCAATGTTTCTCCCATGCAGGTGTATGCCTTAGAAGGGAAAAATGTATGTTCCAGGCACCAAAGTAACTTACTTGGCCTACAGAATCAACAAGACCAGGTTACATGTTGAAAGATAAATTGAGGGGCGATCAAAAGTGACCCGGATTCCATGTCTCTCACAGAGCTTAGCTCTTTTCTTGGGCTGAAGAATTATTATAGAAAGTTCCCACATAACCTGGCCTCCATCCTAGCACCTTTACCATCAATACTTAAAAAAAAGAGGGTCAGCCTTGGAAATTGTTGCATATCTAAGATATAGCCTACAGGGAAGTGAAGAAACAGCTATCATCCTCCAAGGTGTTGGCACACTCTGATCCCAAGTGAGATCTGATGCTGACATGCAATGCCTCCCTTTATGGCAGCAGGGCAGTATTAGCTCATATATGGCCCAATGTAGAGGAATGCCCAATAGTGTATGCATCCAGGACTTTGGTTAACGCAGAGCGTAAATACAACCAGATTGAGAAGAAGGGTTTGATGGTCATGTTTGGAGTCAAGAAGTTTCCACCAATAACTTTTATAGACGTAAATTTGTAATAATAACACACCACAAACCCCTCCCTAAGTCTACTTAAAGAGGACAAGGCAGTGCCATCCATCACTTCAGTGCATATAACCATAAGTTGAAACATCACCTGGGAGGCCAAACAGCAAACACAGATGCATTAAACTGTCTCCTGCTGACTGATACATGGTACTGCCATAGAAGGAGTCCATAATAGTTTTAAAGTTTCTGGACATACTTTCAGTCACAGCTGACAATATCAGACATTAGACACAGAAGGATTCAGTCCTGGCAAAACTGAAACAGCTGGTGGTGATGAAGGAAACCAAAAGGCTTTCACAACCAGAATGGAAACTATTTTTGGACCCATAGAAAATGGATCAAAGTAGAAGACGGCATATTATTATGGGGAGCAAGAGTGGCAGCCCTGAGCAAAGGTCACTGCCAGATACTGGCTGAAATCCACCAAGGTAATCCAGGGGTTTCCATAAGGAAGATGTTGGCAAAATGTTATGTCTGGTGGCCAGGATTGAATGCCAACTCAGTTACATTGGTTGGGCAGTGCCCAGAGTGCCAACAAGGGCAAAAATTACCACCGGCAGTACCCCACATTCACGGGAATGGCTGGGTAAACCCTGGACTCAGTTACACATTGACTATGCAGATCCTTTTATGGGCTCAATGTTTTTAGTCATTGTGGACACTTACTCAAAGTGGTTGGACGTGTAGAGATTTCATTCATCAAACATGGGGATGAAGATAGAAAAATTGCACATATCTTTTGCAAACACGGACTCCAGGAAGTGTTGGTTATAGATAACAGGCTGTTGTTTATCATCAGTGAATTTGGATATTTCCTAAAGTCAGATCATATTCAACAAATAAGTACAGCTCCATACCATCCATTATCCAATGGTCTGGCGTAAAGACCAGTCCAAACTTTGAAGGCAGCCTTAGAGAAACAGTCTCCAGCATCACCCGATACCAAATTATAGGATCACCCCTCCTGCAACTTCAGGGGTAGCTCCAGCAGAGTTGCTAATGTGGAAAAGGCTCCTTACAGGGTTAAATCTGACCATCCCAGACCTCGGCAGGGTTGGGGGGGGGGGGGGGGGGGGAAGAGGGGGGGGAGGCGGGGGGGGGGGGGAGGGGGGGGAATAGCATCAGGAATGCCAATGCTGGACACAAGGCTCCACTAAAGCGAGTTTATTTCAAGACAAAGTTTGGTGTGGGAACCATGGACATGGCCCTGCATGGGATAGAGGCATGGTTGATGCAAGGTCAGATGTTTAATATTTGGGTAGGTGTGACAGTCCTGAACAAGCATATGGACCATATGAAAGCTGCAAACTCTCAGGCGATGCAGGAGCAAAAATGGCCAGTTCCTCAACTGCATTTCTAACTGTTTTAGAACCTACTGGATCTCCCTCTCCATCAAGCATTGTAGATTTCTCTAAATCTGAGATGGATACAGTGGATATCACTGCCTCGACACCTTTGCCACCTGAAGAGGAGAATGATTTTCTTCCAAGATGCTTTGGATGCAAGAAGTGAGTGACTGTACACGACATGCTGCCTGTTTCAGAGCTAGTGTTGGAGGAATCTGACCTGGTCCAATGAGGAGCTACAAAAAAAAAACCAGCCTGGCTCCCTAGACTCAGATGGTGAGGGATGTAGTAATTGTGACAAGGGCAGCCAGGGGGACCTTATAGGATATGAGTTCCCTCACTGGATCAGGTTAATAACGCCAATCAGGGAGTCCTGGCAGATAGAGATAGAATCTCCACAATGTAGAAACAGGCCATCGTCCCAACAAGTCCACACTGACCCTTCGAAGAGCATCCCACCCAAACACATCCCTCTACCCTATCCCTGAAATCCTGTATTTCCCAAGGATACTGCACCTAACCGATACATCCTTGAACACTACAGGCAATTTCCCATGGCCAATCCAACTACCTGGAATGTGGGGGGAAACTGGAGCACCAGGAGAAACCTGTGCAACATAGTGAAAATGAAACTTCACGCAGTCACCCGAGATTAGAATTGAACCCAGATCCCTGGTGCTGTGAGGCAGCAGTGCTAGCCACTATGCCACTGAGCCACCCACACACAAGAGTGTCAGAAGTTCTGTTCACTCTCAGGGCTGGCTCTGAGGAAACCAGATCAGCATCCAGGATTGTCCACTCGTAAATAAAACATGACTTGGTTTTGGGATACCCGCCTCTATTGTGTTATTTCACTAAGTATTTCTGTAGCTGTGATGACTTCTCTTTGAACAGTTTTAGACAGAATTTCTAGAGAGAATGGGGTTTTCATTTCATTGAGAGAATTGAAGAGTGAACAAAGTAAACCATTGCACATTAGGACTTTAATTTAGGTGGTCAGAGATTGTTGGATTTTTTTCCCTTTTTGATTAAGAGAAGCACCTACAGCTTCAGAAAAAGCGTTTGAGTTGCAATTTGGCAGTTTGCAGAAGTCATGGCTGAAGCTGGGTTCCTAAAACAGTTTTAGCTTGAAGGTTTCAGAACCAGAAGTGCTCTGTTGCAATTCTAAAGGAATTATTAAAAGCTGAGAAAGTCTAAGCTCAGTTGTATGAAGGCTCCAGAAAGAAGCTAACGTTCTCAAGGTAGTGAATTGAAGCTATTAGATTACTTACAGTGTGGAAACAGGCCCTTCGGCCCAACAAGTCCACACCGCCCTGCCGAAGCATAACCCACCCATACCCCTACATCTACATTTACATTTACATTTACATTTACCCCTTACCTAACACTATGGGAAATTTAGCATGGCCAATTCACCTGGCCTGCACATCTTTGGACTGTGGGAGGAAACCGGAGCACCCGGAGGAAACCCACGCAGACACGGGGAGAACGTGCAAACTCCACACAGTCAGTCGCCTGAGGCGGGAATTGAACCCAGGTCTCAGGCGCTGTGAGGCAGCAGTGCTAACCACTGTGCCACCGTGCCGCCCACTATAATTAAACTAAATTAAGAAGCAAGTGCTATCAGATGTGACTACAGAATAGGGGTGCCATGGGACAAATGGGATTGTATTTTCACCAAATGAGCCCCAAGGATTAAAACAAAATACTTGTGGCTGATGAGATTTCTGCAATCTATTACAATGTGTTGCACTATTTAAGAAAGGTGGTAAAAGAAAAGCCAGGGAATGAGAGACCCATGAGCCTGACATTGGTAATGGACAAGTTGTTGGGGGAAACTTGAGGGATATGGTTTACATGTATTTGGAAAGGCAAGGACTGATTAGGGATAGTCAACATGGGTTTGTGCGTGGGAAATCATGTTTCACAAACTTGTTGATGTTTTTGGAGTACCTAAGAGGATTGATGAAGGCAGAGCAGTGGATATGATCTAAATGGACTTCAGTAAAGTGTTCGACAAGGTTCCTCATGGTAGACTGGTTAGCAAGGTTAGATTACATGGAATATAAGGAGAATTAGCCATTTGGATACAGAACTGGCTCAAAGCTAGAAGACAGAGAGTGGTGGAATAGGGTTTCTTTTCAGAATGGAGGCCTGTGACCAGTGGAGTGCCATAAGGATTGATATTGGGTCCACTGTTTTTCATCATTTATATAAATGATTTTAGCGGGTTTTGAGAAGATTTGTAGCTCAGGTTGAGGTTCTGGGTGTAGGTTTGCTCGCTGAGCTGGAAGGTTCATTTCCAGACGTTTCATCACCCTACCAGGTAACATCTTCAGTGGGCCTCCGGGCAAAGCACTGTTCATGATTCCTGCTTTCTATTTATATGTTTGGAAAGAAACTCAAACATATAAATACAAAACAGGAATCATGAACAGTGCTTCACCCAGAGGCCTACTGAAGATGTTACCTGGTAGGGTGATAAAACGTCTGGAAATGAACCTTCCAGCTCAGCGAGCAAACCTACACCCAGAAATGATCTGCATGTGAATATAAGAGGTATGGTTAGTAAGTTTGCAGATGACACCAAAATTGGAGTTGTAGTGGACAGCCAAGAAGATTACCTCAGATTACAACGCAATCTTGATCAGAGGGGGGAGTGGGCCATGGAGTGGCAGATGGAGTTTGATTTAGATAAATGTGAGGTGCTGCATTTTGGAAAGGAAATCAGGACAGGACTTACACAGTTAATGGTAAGGTCCTGGGGAGTGTTGCTGAACAGAGACATTGGAGTTCAGGTCATGGTTCCTTGAAAGTGGAATCACAGGTAGATGGGAGGGTAAAGAAGGTGTTTGATATGCTTTCCTTTATTGGTCAGAGTACTGAGTACAAGAGTTGGGAGGTCATGTTGCAGCTGTACAGGACATTGGTTAGGCCACTATTGGAACACTGCATGCAATTCTGGTCTCCCTGCTATAGGAAGGATGTTGTGAAACTTAAAAAGAATTAGAAAAGATTTACAAGGATGCTGCCAGGGTTGGAAGGTTTGAGCTACAGGGAGAGGCTGAATAGACTGAGATTACTTTCCTTGGAATGTCAGAGACTCCTTACAGAGGTTTGGGCTTATAGAGGTTTATAAAATCATGAGAGGCATGTATAGAGTAAATAGATAAGGTTGTTTCCCCAGAGTGAGGGAGTCCAAGATTGGTTTAAGGTGAAAGGGGAAAGATTTAAAAGGGACCTAAGGGGCAACTTTTTCACACAGAGGGTGGTGTGTGTTTGGAATGAGCTGCCAGAGGAAGTGGTGGAGGCTGGTACAATTACAACATTCGAAAGGCATCTGGATGAGTATATGAATAGGAAGGGTTTGAAGGGATATGGGCCAAATGCTGGCAATTTGGACATGATTTATTTAGGATATCTGGTCTTCATGGATGAGTCAGAGCAAAGGGTCTGTTTCCGTGCTGTATGACTCTATAACTCTAAGTGATTCACTACAACTGACAGTTTTGCAGCAAAACTTTGGCAGTTTCTGAACATAATCAAGCAAAGTTATAGATCAACAATCTCCATGGGAATAGCATTATCATTCGATGTACAGCACAATCTTCCCAAACAATCCAAAGCATACTTGATCAGAAAGGAATCAAGCTGGATTCACTGCATTTATAAAATTAGGAAATTGAAGGAGAGATGGAGTAGTCGTAAACCTAATTTTCATGTTTGTAATTATAAAAAATGTAATGACCAGAAACAAAGATTGTGGGAGATACTGTGCAAGGGAAGAGTATGTGAAAGTGTTAATGATCATCGTGAGATAAGCTCTGCCCATCAGGATATAGCAGACTGATCCTGGGAGGAGTTAATGCATTTGAAGAGAGTCTCCCAGTTTCAGTGCCAGCTGTTTGGGTGATGCTCCAACACCATCCAGGCCAAAGCAGACTGCTTAACTGGCATGACATCCACAAGTATTCACTCCGACACTCCGACACCGACACTCAGTAGCAACAGTGTGTACAAGATGCACCACAGAAATTCTCCAAAGATCCTCAGATAATGCGTTCCAAATTCACAATCATTTCCATCTCGAAGGACAAGGGCAGCAGATACATGGGAACACCACTCCCTGGAAGTTGCTCTCCAAGCCACTTTCCAGCCTGACTTGGAAATATATCGCTATTCCTTCAGTGTTGCTGGGTCAACATGCTCGAATTCCCTCCCTAAGGGCATTGTGCGTGAACCCTCAGCACATGGACTTCAGTGGTTCAAGAAGGTAGCTCATCACCATCTTCTCATGGATGGTTAGGGACGGGCAATAAAGGTTGGACCAGCCAGTGACACCCACATCACCCAAGAAATAGTGAGGACTGCAAGTGCTGGTGAGTCAGAGTAGATAGAGTATGGCACTGGAAAAAGCACAGCAGGTCAGGCAGCATCTGGGGAGCAGGAGAGTCGATGTTTTGGGCATAACCTATCATCAGGACTGGGGAGGGGGAAGTGGCTGGGGAAATGTAAATCAAATGGTGACAAGTGATTACAGGTACATGGAACATAGAACATTCCAGTGCAGTACAGGCCCTTCGGCCTCGACGTTGCACCGACCTGTGGAACCAATCAGAAGCCCATCTCACCTTCACTATTCCATTTTCATCCATATGTTTATCCATTGACCATTTAAATGCCCTTAAAGTTGGTGAAGTCTACTACTGTTGCAGGCAGGGCGTTACATGCCCCTACTACTCTCTGAGTAAAGAAACTACCTCTGACATCTGTCCTATATCTATCACCCCCTCAATTTAAAGCTATGTCCCCTTGTGCGAGCCATCATCATCCGAGGATAAAGGCTCTCACTGTCCACCCTATCTAACTCTTTGACTATCTTTTATGTTTCAATTAAGTCACCAAAGAACCTTCTTCTCTCTAACGAAAACAGCCACAAGTCCCTTAGCCTTTCCCCATAAGATCTTCCCTCCATTCCAGGCAACATCCTGTTAAATCTCCACTGAACCCTTTCCAAGGCTTCCACATCCTTCCTATAATGCAGTGATCAGAATTATAGCAATACTCCAAGTGCGGCTGCACCAGAGTTTTGTACAGCTGCAGCATCATCTCATGGCTCCAAAACTCAATCTTTCTACCAATAATAACTAACACAACGTATGCCTTCTTAACAACCCGATCAACCTGGGTGACAACTTTCAGGGATTTAAGTACATGGACACCAAGATCTCTTTACACATCTACACTACCAAGAATCTTACCATTAGTCCAGTACTCTTTATTCCTGTTACTCCTTCTAAAGTGAATCACCTCACACATTTCTGCATTAAACTCCATCTGCCACCTCTCAGCCCAGCTCTGCAGCTTATTTATGTTCCTCTGTAACCTGCAACATCCTTCGGCATGATCCATAACTCTACTGCCCTCAGTGTCATCCGCAAATGTACTAACCCATCCTTCTTCACCCTCATCCAGGTCATTTATAAAAAAATTACAAACAGCCAGTGGCCCCAGAACAGATCCTTGCTGTATGCCACTAATAACTGAACTCCAGGATGAACATTTCCCATCAACCACCACCCTCTGACTTCTTATAGCTAGCCAATTTCTGATCCAAACCGCTGAATCACCCACAATCCCATGCCTCCGTATTTTCGACAATAGCCTACCATGGGAACCTTATCATACACCGTACTGAAATCCATATCCACCACATCAACCATTTTACCCTCATCCACCTGTTTGGTCACTTTCTCTAACATTTCAATAAGGTTTGTGAGGCACGACCTACCCTTCACAAAACCATGTTGACTATCCCTAATCAACTTATACCTTTCTAGATTATTATAAATCCTATTTCTTATAACCTTTTCCAACACTTTATCCACAACGGAAGTAAGGCTCACTGGTCTATAATTTCCTGAAGAAGGGCTCATGCCCAAAATGTCGATTCTCCTGCTCCTTTTGCATACCTGACCTGCTGCACTTCTCCAGCAACACATTTTCAGCTCTGATCTCCAGCATCTTCAATCCTCACTTTCTCCTCTGACTCCATGCACAACTTCCCACAACTGTCCTTGATTGGCCCTAATCTTATGCTAGTAATTCTTTTATCCCGATTCAATATACCTATACAAAGCATTGAGGTTTTCCTTAATCCTATCCACCAACAACTTCTCATGTCCCCTCCTGGCTCTTCTTAGCTCTCTCTTTAGGTCTTTCCTGGCTAACTTGTAACTCTCGAGTGCCTTGACCGAGCCTTCACATCTCATCCTAACATAAGCTTTCTTCTTCCTCTTGACAAGAGCTTCAACTTCTCTAGTTCTCCCTCATTTGAAAACTTCCTCCCTGTCTGACAGGTGCATACTTAAGAAGGGAACATGGTACCTATTCCTTGAAAAAGCTCCACATTTTACCTGTGCCCATACCCTGCAGTTACCTTCCCCATTCTGTGCATGCTAAATCTTGCCTAATCGCATCACAATTGCCTTCCCTCAGCAATAACTCTTGCCCTACAGTATATACCTATTGCTTTCCATCGCTCAAGTAAACATGACCAAATTGTGGTCACCATCATGAAAGTGCTCACCTACCTCCAAATCTAACACCTGACCGGGTTCATTCCCCAGTACCAAATCTAAAGTGACCTAGCCCCTTGTTGGCCTGTCTACATACTGTGTCAGGAAACCCTCCTGCACATGTTGGACAAAAACTGACCCATCTAAAGTACTCAAACTATAGTATTTCCATCAATATTTGGAAAGTTAAAGTCCTCCGTAACAGGGCCGCACGGTGGCTCAGTGGTTAGCACTGCTGCCTCACAGCACCAGGGTCCTAGGTTCAATTCTGGCCTCGGGCAACTGTCTGTGTAGAGTTTGCACATTCTCCCCGTGTCTGCATGGGTTTCCTCCAGGTGCTCTGGTTTCCTCCCGCAGTCCACAGATGTACAGGTTATGTGAATTGGCCATGTTATTGCCCACTGCATTAGTCAGAGGGAAATGGGTCTGGGTAGGTTAGCCTTCGGAGGGTCGGTGTGGACTTGTTAGGCTGAAGGGCCTATTTCCACACTGTAGGTTAGGTAATCTAAACTAAACTACCCTGTCACTCTCGCTCCTACCAAGAATCGTCTTTGCTATCCTTTCTTCTACATATCTGGAACTATTTGGAGGCCTATAGAAAACTCCCAACAGGGTGACCTCTCCTTTCCTGTTTCTAACCTTCGCTGATACTACCTCAGTAAATGAGTCCTTAAACATCCTTTCTGCTACTGTAATACAGTCCTTAACTAACAATACCACACCTCCACTTCTTTTTCCACTTTCCCTGTTCTTACTGGAACCTGCAACAACCATTCTTGTCCCTGCTCTACCCATGTCTCCGAAATGGCCACAAAATCAAAATCCCAGATACCAACCCATACTAGCGTTGAAGTAGACACACTTAAAACCAACCTCTTGCTTGCTGACGTCTTGTGACCTGGAAACCTTATTTCTGACCTCACTGCTCTCAACCTCCTGTATACTTGAACTACAATTTTGGTTCCTATCCCCCTGCTGAATTAGTTTAAACTCTCCTGAAGAGCATTAGCAAACATCCCCCCCCAGGATATCGGTACCCCTCTGGTTCAGGTGAAGGCCATCCTGTAGGTAGATGTCCCACCTACCCCAGAAAGAGCCCCAATTGCCCAGGAATCCAAAACCCTCCCTCCTGAACCATCCCTGTAGTCACATGTTCAACTCTTCTCTCTCCCTATTCCTCACCGCGCTAGCATGTGGCACAGGCAATAAACCACATATAACAACTCTGTTTGTCCTAGCTCTAAGCTTCCACCCTAGCTCCCTGAATTTCTGCCTTAAATCCCAATCCCTTTTCCGGTGGTTTGGTGGCTCAGTGGTTAGCACTGCTGCTTCACAGCACTAGGGTCCCAGGTTCGATTCCAGCCTCAGGCGACTGTCTGTGTGGAGTTTGCACATTCTCCCCGTGTCTGCATGGGTTTCCTCTCACAATCCAAAGATGTACAGGTTAGGTGAATTGGCCATGCTAAATTGCCCATAGTGTTAGGTGCATTAGTCAGAGGGAAATGGGTCTGGGTGAGTTACTCTTCGGAGGGTGGGTGTGGATTAAATGGGCCAAAGGGTCTGTTTCCACACTGTAGGAAATCTAATCTATCTATGTCATTGGTGCCTATGTACTCCACAACTTGGGGGCTGCTCCCCCTCCCTCTTAAGGATCCCAAAAACATGATCAGAGACATCACGAACCCTGGCACCAGGGAGGCAACATGCTAACCGTGAGTCTTTCTCATTCCCACAGAACCTCCTGTCTGTCCCCCTAACTATGGAGTCCCCAATGACTACTGCTCTCCTCTTGTTCCCCCTTCCCTTCTGAGCAACAGGGACAGACTGTGCCAGAAAGCTGTGGCCTGTTGCTTACCCCTGGTACATCATTCTCCCCAACACTATTCAAAATGATATACCTATTATTGCCCCCTCCTATTTACCTCTCCCCCCCCACAAGGTTCCAAGCCTTATTCCTGATGAAGGACATTTGCCCAAAACATCAATTTTCCTGCTCCTTGAATGCTGCCTGATCTGTTGTGCTTTTCCAGCACCACTCTGATCTTGACTCTAATCTCCATATGCAGTACCCACTTCTGCCTACCTGGTATTGAGGGGAACAGCCACAGGGGTTCCCTGGACAACCTGCCAGTTTCCTTTCTATCCCCTGATGGTAATTAATCTACCTTTTTCTTGTACCTGAAGAGTAATTACCTCCCTGTAACTCCTCTCAATAACCCCCTCTGCTTCCAGAACGATCCAAAGTTCATTCAGCTACAGCTCTGTTCCCTAACGCAGATTTCGAGGAGCTGGAGTTGTGTGCACTTCCCATAGGTGCAGTTAGCAGGGACACGAGTGGTGACCCTTACCTCCCACATTCTGCAGGAGGAACATTCAACTGCCCTAACCTCCATTCCCACTCTTATAAATTCCCAATGAGACTACTGAAAACTTCAAAAAAATAAACATTCGTCACCTTACTAATCCTGCAAACAGAACCTTTTTTTTGGTTAGAGAAGGAGGATGGGTGGGAGACACTACCCAAGTAGTGTTTCGGGTAAAGTAACTGCCCAAAGTCTCACTTACCCAGCAGTCCCATGTCCACTCCTGCAAAATGTGCGCTCCACCTATACACGAGGTAATTTTTTTAAAACTTCAAATCTACCTTCCCGTCAGGCCCCTGATCCTTGCTGTTACTCTGCTCACTGCAACCACAACCGAAAAAATGAAAGGTAGGAGGTGTTTGTGAGAGGTCAGTGGGAAGGGTGGAGTGGATAGGTGGGAACAAAGATGGACAGGTAGGGCCAGGTCAAGAAAATCACAGGGTTGGGTCTGGGATTGGGGTATGGGAGTGTGGGGAGATCTGGAAGCTGGTTAATTCAATGTTGAGACCATGTGGTTGTAGGCTCCGAGGCTGAAGATGAGGAGTTCCTCCTCCAATTTGCGGGTGGCCTTGTTTGGGTGGTGGAGGCGGCCCAGAATGGACATGTCATCAGGAAGGTGGGATGGGGAGTTGAAATGGATGGACACTGGAAGCTGGAATTCGTTGGTGCGTAGGGACCAGAGGTGTCCCCTGAACCATTCTGTGAGTTTGTGCTCAGTCTATCCAATGTAGAGGAGCACATCGAGACAAACAGATGCAGTGAGTGAGGTTCAAGGGTATGCAAGTAAATCTTTGCCAAATTTAGAATGATCCTTTGGGGCCTTGGAATGTGTGGGAGTGGAGGTGGGGCCAGGTGTGGGCACAGCTTTTCCACCTCTTGTGGTGGCAGAGCAAAGTGCCAGGTGTGTCGAGGGGTATGGTGGGAAGTGTGGACCTAACAAGGGAGTTGCAGAGGGAATGGTCCCTACGCAATGCAGATAGGGGCGGGGAGGGAAATATATTTTTGGTGGTGGGGTCTGACTGTAGGTGGCAAAAGAGTTGGAGGATGATGCACTGGATTTGAGATTAGTGAGGTGGAATGTGAGAACCAGAGGGATTGTGTCCTTGTTGTGGTTAGGGGGTGTGAGGTTAGAGAAATGGAGGAACTGCGATTGAAAGTATTATTGATCATGGGGGAGGGGAAATTTTGGTCCTTGAAGTAAGAAGTCTGGGATGTCCTGGAGTTGAATTGCTCATCCTGGGAGCAGAAACGGTGGAGGCAGAGGAATTGGGAGTAAGGAACCATGTTTATACAGGGTGGGTGGGGGGGTAGAGGAGTGTTTGCTGCCTGAACTGCTGTGCTCTTCCAGCACCACTAATCCAGAATCTGGTTTCCAGCATCTGCAGTCATTGTTTTTACCTGGTAGAGGAGTGTAGTCAAGGTAGCTGTGGGAAAAAGTGGGTTTGAAGTCGATGTCGGTCGCTGGAGGATAAGAGGTCCAGGATGGAGAGGGAGGTGTTGGAAATGGTCCAGGTGAATTTGAGGTCAGGGTGGAGGGTGTTGATGTAGTGGTTAAACTGTTTGAGCTCCTCGTGGGAGCACGAGACAGCACCAGTAAAGTCATTGATGTAGTGGAGGAGAAGATGGGGGATGGTGCCAGTGTATCTGTGGAAGAAGCAGGCACAGCTGGGACCCATACTTTTTCCAGCGGCACACCCACATCACCCAATATAAAAAGAAAATTTTCATGAACATTTACTGCACCTTCTGTAATGCTCAGCTCCTGGGTTGAAGTGTCTGGAGTTGTTTTGCAAATTACCAGGCATAAATAAATTTCTGACAAGGCTACCCTGAAGTGATGATGACTACACAGCTTAGGCTAGGCTCCAAAAGATAGGTTTATTAATATTTATAGTGCATAACTTCACATGGCATTTCAATGTTATCCTTGCAAATTCTTTCTTGTTATCTTGCTTCAACATGTGCCCCTCCGATACTCTTGCTACAGATGATTGAGTAACACTGAACTGCTGCAAGCTGGATTCCTTCTTTGACATGCTGTACTGCTGCTGTTATTCAGTGTTTTGTTTGTGGAGATTATCTGGTACTGGGTGGATCTGCAGCTCCAGGGGTTCCCACCTCCAGTTTATTGTCACTAAAGAATGTTCTTCTCAGGAAAGCATATTTTATTGTTGTCGAGAATTTCACTGACTTAAAGGGAAACAGACTGATCCTCATTCTCTCAACAAGAAAGCTAAATAAATACAAGAGAGCTACAGAATAGGAGAGGAATGAGACATGGGGTGACCAAAGGAATAACAGTGAGAAAAGAAAAAATTATAGCTGTTAAACCATGTTCACAGACACACACTCAGACACACTTATAGACTCATAAAAGTTCTAGAGCACAGAAAGGGGCCATCGATTCTGTACCAGTCAAAAACAACCACAAAATTATTCTAATCCCATTTTCCAGCACTTGGTCTCATCTGCCTGGACATTGAGGAAGGATTTAGATATACAACTGCAATGTGATGAGGGTTTCCATTTCTCTCACTCTTACAAGCAATGAGTTCCACATTCCCATCGCCCTCTGGGTGAGAAAAAGGTTTCCTCATATCTCCTTTAAACCTTCTGTCCCTTACTGTAACTCTACACTCCCAGACTTTCATCCCTCCACCAAGGGGAAAAGCTCCTTCTTGTCTATCCTATACATGCCTCTCATCATTTTATATATCTCAGTCATTTCTCCTCTTGATTTGGAGATGCCAGTGTTGGACTGGGGTGTACAAAGTTAAAAATTACACAACACCAGGTTATAGTCCAACAGGTTTAATTGGAAGCACACTAGCTTTCGAAGCGTCGCTCCTTCATCAGGTGGTACCTCTCCCCTTGATCTCCTCTGCTCCAAGGAAAATAGTCTGTCCAATCTCTCTTCATAACTAAGTATCCAGGCCAGACAACATGCTGCTAAATCTCATTTGCACCCGAGTGGAGGTGGGTACTGCAGATGCTGGAGATTAGGGTCAAGTTTAGAGTGGTGCTGGAAAAGCACAGCAGGTCAGGCAGCATCCAAGGAGCAGGAAAATCGGTGTTTTGGGCAAATGCCTTCCTGATGAAGGGCTTTTCCCATAAACGTTGATTTTCCTGCTCTTTGGATGCTGCCTGACCTGCTGTGCTTTTCCAGCACCACTCTAATCTAGACTCATTTGCACCCCATCAATACTAATTATCAGCCTTTCTCTCTCTCATACACACATACAGCATTGGGTCATACAGCATAGAAACAGACCCTTTTGTGTCCACACTGACCATGTTCCCAAACTAAACTAATCCCATTTGCCTGCATTTGGGCCATATCCCTCAACCTTTCCTATTCATGTACCTGTCCAAATGTCTTTTATACATGCTCTCACACTCAGACACATACTCTCACACTCAGACACATACTCTCACACTCAGACTCACTTTATCTCTCACACACACACAGACACACGTTCTCACTGACTCACAAACAGACACCCTCACATTCAGATACACACTCTCAGATACAGACACATTCTCACATTCATACACAGACACACAGAGACTTTCTCACACAGTGAGACACACAACACATACACAGTGTCACTCTCGCACATAAAGACACACAATCACTCTTGACACATGAAAACACAGACTCAGGCACACAGACATACATGGAGAGACACAGAGTTGAACTCACATTTTTCCTTCTGCAGAAATTATTTGGATGAAATCATTTGGATTGGATTTCCGATTAGAGGGAACTCGCCCATTCTGGTATCTGTGAGTGAGTTAGGGAGCCGGGAGATTCCTAGCCAATAACAGCAGGAATGGAGCAACAAAACAAACGGAAGGAAGAGGAAACACTGAGCAAACCCAGTGCAGCCTACAGCATCCTGGCGGCAGGAAACTTCCTGATCTTGATCCAGCTCCTGCTCCGGAGTGGGTCCCGGTGCTGGGCTCCGGGGGAAGAGACAGCACTCTGTATCTCATCCCCATGCAAGTGCCGAGGCCATTCCAGCCACAGGCTGCCGCCTAGCCCAGCAGCGATGAGCCGGGTCTGGCCGCTGCTGCTGCTGGTTGTGGTTGGCTCGGGGCTGGCTCCCGGAGCCCGGGGAAAGCTCGGCAAATGGGAGCAGCTGGAAGCTGTGAAAAGGGGCATTCTGGATTCCCTGGGATTGACGCAGCCGCCTCTCATCCGCCACCGAGCCAGCGAAGAGGAAGAACAGAACATGCTGCAGCTCTTCCTCCACCAGCACAGCGACAGCAACCTGTCTGCCCGCTCCAGCAGCACCATCCAACAGCGGAGACTACCCGTCAGGGGTGAGTAACCCTCAGAGCTGGGGTAAGGGGGGGCTGACACTTACCCCAACCTGGGGGTGGGGAGGCACTGTGAGAGCGAGACTATGAGCACTGAAAGAGTGGGTGTGAGACAGCGTGAAATAGAGAGTGTGAATTAGAGAATATGGGACTGTGTGTGAGAGAGTGTGGATGGAAGTGTGAGAGCATCACCAATGCTGTGTGAGAGAGTGTGAGAGAGAGTGTGAGCATGTCCGAATGTGTGTGTCAGAGGCAGTGTGGGAGAGACTGAGCTTAAAAATGTGTTGCTGGAAAAGCGCAGCAGGTCAGGCAGCATCAAAAGAGCAGGAGAATCGACGTTTCGGGCATCAGCCCTTCTTCAGGAATTCCTGAATTAGGAAGGAGACTGGTGGGAATTCTTCAGGAATTCCTGAAGAAGGGTTTATGCCCGAAACGTCGATTCTCCTGCTCCTTGGATGCTGCCTGACCTGCTGAGCTTTTCCAGCAACACATTTTCAGCTCTGATCTCCAGCATCTGCAGTCCTCACTTTCTCCCTGTGAGAGACTGATTCTCACACACGCTAATGTGCAAGAAGGTGGGAAGAAAATGAGTGCGAGAGTGAGAAACGAAGGTCCCAGAGGACTGGAGAATGGCTAATGTTGTCCCGTTGCTTAAAAGGGTAGCAGGGATAATCCTGCAAATCACAGGCCTGAGCCAAACATCAATGGTATCTTGATGGAGTTTTTTTGAGGAGGTGACAAAGATGATTGATGAGGGAGAAGCAGTCATGTTGTCTACATAGACTTCAGTAAAGCCTTTGGTCACTGAATAAACATTTGGATAATAATGGAATAGTGTAGGTTAGATCGGCTTCAGATTGGTTCCACTGGTCAGCACAACATCAAGTCTGAAGGACCTGTACTGCTGTGTAATGTTGTATGTTCTACAAGGTCCATCATGGCAGACTGGTACTAAAGGTGAAAACAATGACTTGCAGATGCTGGAAACGAGATTCTAGATTAGAGTGGTGCTGGAAAAGCACAGCAATTCAGGCAGCATCCGAGGAGCAGGAAAATAGAGATCTATTCCTCATGAAGGGCTTTTGCCAGAAACGTCGATTTTCCTGCTCCTCGGATGCTGCCTGAACTGCTGTGCTTTTCCAGCACCACTCTAATCTAGAATCTGCTACAAAAGGTGAAGTCAAATGATATCGGGGTGAAAGAATTGGCTCAGTCATAGGACACAAAGGGTAGCAGTGGAAAGATGTCTTTCAGAATGGAGGGCTGTGACTAGTGGTGTTCTACGGTGATCAGTGCTGGACCTCTGCTGTTTGTGGTCAACATAAATGATTTGGAGGAAAATGTAACTGGTCTAATTAGTAAGTCTGAGGATGATACAAAGATTGATTTGGAAGAGCCAGTGTTGGACTGGGTGGACAAAATTGAAAATCACACAACACCAGGTTATAGTTCCACAAGTTTACTTGGATTCAGTAGCTTTCAAAGTGCTGCTCATGAAGAAGCAGCACTTTGAAAGCTAGAGCCTCCAAATAAACCTGTTGGACTATAACCTGGGTTGTGTGATTTTCAACCTTGATACAAAGACTGGTGGAGTTACAGATAGTGGGGAGGATTGTTAGAGGATACAGCAGGATATGGATCATTGGGAGGCATGGACAGAAAAAGGCATATGAATTTAATCCAGACAAATGTCAGGTGATGCATTTTGGAAGGTCAAGTACAGGTGGAAATTATTACAGTGAACGGCAGAACCCAAGTGTTAATATGAGAGGGATCTGGGTGTGCAGGTCCAGAAATGATTGAATGTGGCAGCGCTGGGAAATAAGGTAGTTAAAAAGGCCTGTGGCATTGCTTGCTTTCATTGGAAGGGATATTGAGTATAAAGATAGACAAGTTACACTGCAGTTTTATAGAAATTTAGTTAGCCCACACTTGGAATGTTGTAAACAGTTCTGGTCACCACACTACCAAAAGGATGAGAGGGTATAGAAAAGATTTACCAGGATGTTGCCTGGTATGGGGGAATTTAGCTATGAAGAAAAGCTATATTGACTGGATTTGTTTTCACTGGAACGCAGGAGGTTGACGGGTGACCTGACAGAAGCTTATAAGGTTGTGAATGGCATGGATAGGGTGGAAAGTATGAGGCTTTTTCCCCCAAGATGGACAGATCTATTACTAGGGAACACAGGTTCAATGTTTTTGGTGGGGGGGGTGTTTAGTTTAAAAGAGATGTGCAAGGCATGTTTTCACACAAAGGATGGTGACTCCCTGGAACCTGGTAAGGGCATGGAATGACCTACCTGCTAACGTAGTCAACACAACCACATTAGGGAGATTTAAACAATCTTTAGATAAGCATAAGAATAATTTTAGGATAGTGTAGGAGGACGAGCTGAGAATAGTTCACAGGTCGGCACAACATCGAGGGCCGAAGGGCCTGTTCTGTGCTATATAGTTCTATGTTCTAACACGTTGCCAGAGGTGGTGGTGGAAGCAGACAATAGCAGCATTCAAGAAACATCTGGATGAATACATGAATAGGAGGGAATGGAGGGATATGGATCCTGTTGTTAGGCTCTTTTCTCAAGGTTTCGCACACGAGATTTAATCTGAATACACCAACTTCTGCAAACATTTAAAGTTTATTAAATCTAGTACAAGCTAGATGACCCCCCTATTGCAGGCATGTGAAGTCAAGTCAAAGTAAGGCACTGAACAAAGAAAACACATCCCCTTTCTTCAGGTCATTTGGTCATGCTTACAGATACTCTGACCACTCCCCCACAGTCACATGCCACTGAAGGGAACTCTTCCCCCCCCCTCTCCGGTCACACTCAAGTACAATATTAGGATGACATCCTCGGAGATAATGCTATCTTCCTAATCCTAGGGAATCTTTATGTGGATGATTTCCTGATTCTGTAATGCCCCAAGGCAGTGTAGGTGTGGCATAACTCACTTCCGGGGTTGGCTAGAAAGCATTTCTGAATGGAAGAGATTGAATGATAGTTCAATTTGATAATAGCAGGAGAGGAGTGGCAAATGTCTATGTAAATGGAGTGGGGAGTCGTCTGCATTCTTGCACAAATGTCATCCCCACCCACTTCCAGAATGTTCACTCAGTGCAGTTTAACTCTTTAATATTGCATTAATGTCCAGAGAGATAGTCCCATTTAATCTTTTAACATTACATTCCTCCCTTTTCTCATTCCATGATAATTCCCCTAAATGGGTGCAGAGAAGAGTCTTAGCAGCTCATTCATAATGATCCCACAGTCCATGTTTAAACAAGTTATTGACACACAACATGCAATGATTATAACAACCAAAATTGCTAGTCCGTTACAATAAAGAGAGTTTGAAGAATCCTCCCATTTGGAAACAATTCACCAGTAAAGTCCTTAAAATCCACGGTCCTCAGTGACCACTCCATCCCCTCCAAGTCGAGCAGAAACAAGCCAGTTCTCTGAAATCACCTTCAGTAAAGTCCAACCTGAAAACAAAACCCAGTCTGTCCTTGCACACCATTCCATGGAGAAATCTGAATCCTTGGATAAGGGCAGTCAAAACTTTACAAAACTGACAAGACTTCCATCCTAACGAAGATGCTTCAGATGGAGGATACCAATGAATCTGAGTGTACAGTGCAGCATTCTTTGCTGCGTCTGCTCCCACTCTGCTGTTAAATGTAACAAAGCCAACTGACTGTTGGGATGTTAGTGTGATCAGTGAACCATCATATCCCTTAAATGATTGAAAGATAAGGTAAAGCTTACCTGGTTTAATGACCTCAGGAAGGCAACTGACAAAATGCATACTGACCTCCTCTTCATTGATGCTGGCTTCTTCACTTTTCATGCTCATAACTGGGGAGCTGATTGAATCCATTGGATCAGGCTGTGGAGGGGCAGGTGGTGGTCTGAAGGTCTGCTTTACCTGTGAATAGAGAACGTCTAGAGACAATGTTAGCTGCTTGAAAGTATCTTTGCATTTCCTCTCTCATTCCTTCCTTGCCAAGCTGGTTATCAGTATGAAGACAGTCACACATTCAACTTGAGCTTTTTGAAGAAGTAACAAAGAAGATTGATGAGGGCAGAGCAGTAGATGTGATCTATGTGGACTTCAGTAAGACGTTCGACAAGGTTCCCCATGGGAGACTGATTAGCAACGTTAGATCTCATGGAATACAGGGAGAACTAGCCATTTGGATACAGAACTGGCTCAAAGGTAGAAGACAGAGGGTGGTGGTGGAGGGTTGTTTTTCAGACTGGAGGCCTGTGACCAGTGGAGTGCCACAAGGATCGGTGCTGGGCCCTCTACTTTTTGTCATTTATGTAAATGATTTGGATGCGAGCATAAGAAGTACAGTTAGTAAGTTTGCAGATGATACCAAAATTGGAGGTATAGTGGACAGCAAAAAGGGTTACCTCAGATTACAACAGGATCTGGACCAGATGGGCCAATGGGCTGAGAAGTGGCAGATGGAGTTTAATTCAGATAAATGCGAGGTGCTGCATTTTGGGAAAGCAAATCAGAGCAGGACTTATACACTTAATGGTAAGGTCATAGGGAGTGGTGCTGAACAAAGAGACCTTGGAATGCAGGTTCATAGCTCCTTGAAAGTGGAGTCGCAGGTAGATAGGATAGTGAAGAAGGCATTTGGTATGCTTTCCTTTATTGGTCAGAGTATTGAGTACAGGAGTTGGGAGGTCATGTTGCGGCTGTACAGGACATTGGTTGGGACACTGTTGGAATATTACGTGCAATTCTGGTCTCCTTCCTATCGGAAAGATGTTGTGAAACTTGAAAGAGTTCAGAAATGATTTACAAGGATGTTGCCAGGGTTGGAGGATTTGAGCTACAGGGAGAGGCTGAACAGGCTGGGGCTGTTTTCCCTGGAGCGTTGGAGGCTGAGGGGTGACCTTAATGAGGTTTTCAAAATTATGAGTGGCATGGATAGGGTAAATAGACAAGTTCTTTTCCCTGGGATCGGGGAGTCCAGAACTAGAGGGCATAGGTTTAGGGTGAGAGGGGAAAGATATAAAAGAGACCTAAGGGGCAACTTTTTCACACAGAGGGTGGTATGTGTATGGAATGAGCTGCCAGAGGATGTGGTGGAGGCTGGTACAATTGCAACATTTAAGAGGCATTTGGATGGGTATATGAATAGGAAAAGTTTGGAGGAATATGGGCCAGGTGCTGGCAGGTGGGACTAGATTGGGTTGGGATATCTGGTCAGCATGAACAGTTTGGACCTAAGGCTTCCCATTTTCCAGCCGTCCCTTTACCTGCGAACATCTGCCCCCAATCAGCTTTTGAAAGTTCTTTGCCTAATACTGTCAAAATTGGCCTTTCTCCAATTTAGAACTTCAACTTTTAGATCTGTTCTATCCTTTTCCATCACAATTTAAAATCTAATAGAATATGGTCGCTGGCCCCAAAGTGCTCCCCCACTGACACCTCAGTCACCTGCCCTGCCTGATTTCCCAAGAGTAGGTCAAGTTTTGCACCTTCTCTAGTAGGTACATCCACATACTGAATCAGAAAATTGTCTTGTACACACTTAACAAATTCCTCTCCATCTAAACCCTTAACACTATGGCAGTCCCAGTCGATGTTTGGAAAGTTCAAGTCCTCGACCATAACCACCCTATTATTCTTACAGATAGCTGAGATCTCCTTATAAGTTTGTTTCTTAATTTCCCTCTGACTATTGGGGATCTATAATACAATCCCAATAAGGTGATCATCCCTTTCAAATAACTTCCCTGGATGTATTTCCAGGAATATCCTCCCTCAGCACAGCTGTAATGCTATACCTTATCAAAAACACCACTCCCCCTCCTCTCTTGCCTCCCTTTCTATCCTTCCTGTAGCATTTGTATCCTGGAACATTAAGCTGCCAGTTCTGCCCATTCCTGAGCCATGTTTCTGTAATTGCTATGATATTCCAGTCCCATGTTCCTAACGATGCCCTGGGTTCATCTGCCTTCCCTGTTTGGCACCTTGTATTGAAATAAATGCAGTTTAATTTATTAGTCCTATCTTGTCCCTGCCTGCCCTGACTGTTTGACTCGCTTCTGTTCTCAGCTGTACCAGTCTCGGATTGATCTCTTTCCTCACTATCTCCCTGGGTCCCACCCCCCCACCTTACTAGTTTAAATCCTCCCGAGCAGCTCTAGCAAATCTCCCTGTCAGTATATTAGTCCCCTTCCAATTTCGGTGCAATCCTCCCTTCTTGTACAAGTCACTTCTACCTCAAAAGAGATTCCAATGATCCAAAAATGTGAATCCTTCTCCCATACACCAGCTCCTCAGCCATGCATTCATCTGCTCTATCCTCCTATTCCTGCCCTCACTAGCTCGTAGCACCTGGAGTAATCCAGATATTACTACCCTTGAGGACGTCCTTTTTAAATTCCTGCCTAACTCTCTGTAATCTCTCTTCAGAATCTCAACCTTTTCCCTTCCAATGTCATTGGTTCCAATGTGGACAATGACCTCTTGCTGGCCCCTTTCCCTCTTAAGAACATTCTACACCCTCTCTGAGACATCATTGATCCTGGCAGAAGGAAAGCCCTTCATTAGCCCTTCATATGTCGATTCTCCTGCCCCTCAGATGCTGCCTGACCTGCTGTCCTTTTCCAGCACCACAGTCTCGACTCTGATCTCCAGCATCTGCAGTCCTCACTTTCTCCTAGCTAAGTTCTAGGAGAAATCTCAATTTCTAATATCCTCTAAAATCTTTTAAAATGTGAAAATTAAAATGCACTCTTCTTTGTGTGAAAATCTGCATTAAAAACGCTGCAGCAAAGATATTTTAATATAATACTCTCATCTGGCTAAAGTATGATCACTGACTTAACTGTTTTCTTTAAATAGGCAATGACGAATTTTGAACACATCAGGGGCTCAAGGCACTCAATCAATTTGTTTTAAGGTTACAAGTTTGATAATTTTAAAAAGGACATAATGTATAATTTCAATTTAAAAACAAAATCTGCCCTATTACATAGCCCACAAAACACACTGAACTGTGATCCTAATTCACATGAGGCAAAACAGTTACTCAAAAGGATTTTCAGAACCACTATTTTAACAAACCAAAATATTTAAATATCAAGCACTCTCAGCATGGCACAATTTACATTGAAACTTTCCCCTTGACCCAAGTATTAGTACAACCTTAATTTCAGCATTTCTCTTTTTTTTAGATTATAAGACATAGGAGTGGAAGTAAGGCCATTCGGCCCATTGAGTCCACTCCGCCAATCATAGCTGATGGGCAATTCAACTCCACTTACCCACACTCTCCTCGTAGCCCTTAAGTCTTTGTGAGATCAAGAATTTATCAATCTCGGCCTTGAAGACATTTAATGCCCGGCCTCCACTGTGCTCCGTGACAATGAATTCCACAGGCCCACTGCTCTCTGGCTGAAGAAATGTCTCCTCATTTCCGTTCTAAATTGACTCCCTCTAATTCTAAGGCTGTGCCCACGGGTCTAGTATCCCTGCCGGATGGAAACAAATTCCCAGCGTCCACCTTTCTAAGCCATGCATAATCTTGTAAGTTTCTATTAGATCTCCCCTCAACCTTTTAAACTCTAATGAATACAATCCCAGGATCCTGAGCGGTTCATCGTATGTTAGGCCTACCATTCCAGGGATTATCCGTGTGAATCTCCACTGGACATGCTCCAGTGCCAGTATGTCCTTCCTGAGGTGTGGGGCCCAAAATTGGACACAGTACTCCAAATGGGGCCTAACCAGAGCTTTATAAAGTCTCAGAAGCATGTCGCTGATTTTATATTCCAACCCTCTTGAGATGAATGACATTGCAATTGCTTTCTTAATTATGGACTCAACCTGCGAATTAACCTTTACAGAATCCTAGACTACCACTCCCAGATCCCTTTGTACTTTAGCTTTATGAATTTTCTCACAGTTTAAAAAAATAGTCCTTGCCTGTATTCTTTTTTCCAAAGTGCAAGACCTCCCACTTGCTCAGGTTGAATATCATCAACCATTTCCTGGACCACTCTCCTAAACTGTCTAAATCTTTCTGCAGCCTCTCCACCACCTCAATACTACCTGCAAGTCTGCCTAACTTCGTATCATCGGCAAACTTCGCCAGAATGCCCCCAATCCCTTCATCCAGATCATTAATATATAAAGTGAACAGCTGCGGCCCCAACACTGAACCCTGCGGGACCCCACTTGTCACCAGCTGCCATTCTGAAAAAGAATCTTTTATCCCAACTCTGTGCCTTCTGTCAGACAACCAATCTTAATCCATGCCAATAGCTCACCTCAAACACCATGGGCCTTACTCAGCAGCCTCCCGTGAGGCGCCTTATCAAAGGCCTTTTGGAAGTCTAGGAAAATCCACTGGGTTTCCCTGGGTCTAACCTACTTGTTACCTCTTCAAAGAATTCTAACAGGTTTTTTAGACACGACCTCCCCTTACTAAATCCATGCTAACTTGTTCTAATCCGACCCTACACTTCCAAGAATTTGGAAATTTCATCCGTAACGATGGATTCTAGAATTTTACCTACAACTGAGGTTAGGCTAATTGGCATATAATTGATTCTTGCTTGAACAAGGGGGTTACAACAGCGGTTTTCCAATCATCTGGGACTTTCCCTGACTCCAGTGATTTTTGAAAGATTACAACCAACGCCTCCACTATTTCTTCAGCCACCTCCCTCAGAACTCTAGGATGTAGCCCATTGGAGTCAGGAGATTTATCAATTTTTAGACCTTATAGCTTTTCTAGCACTTTCTCTTCTGTAATGGCTACCATACTCAACTCTGCCCCTTGACTCTCCTTAATTGTTGGGAGATTACTCATGTCTTCCACTGTGAAGACCGAGACAAAGTACTTGTTAAGTTCTATAGCTATTTCCTTATCTCCCATCACCAGGCTTCCTGCATCCATTTGGAGCGGCCCAATTTCTACTTTTGCCTCCCGTTTGTTTCTTATTTATTGAAAGAAACTTTGTTTCATTTGTAATTATCACTGGCTAGCTTACCTTCATATTTGATCCTTCCTTATTTCTCTCTTTGTTATCTTCTGTTTGTTTTTGTAGCCTTCCCAATCTTCTGATTTCCCAGTGCTCTCGGCCACTTTAATAGGCTGTATCTTTTTCTTTGGTACATTTCCTGACTTCCTTTGTCAGCCATGGCTGTCTAATTCCCCCTCACCACCACCCCCCACCCCCCCACCCCCCACCCCAGATAATCTTTTTTCTTTGGGATGAACCTCTGTACAGTGTCCTCAATTACACCCAGAAACTCCTGCCATTGTTCCTCTACTGTTTTCCCCACTAGGCTCTGCTTCCAGTCAATTTTCATCAGTTCCTCTCTCATGCCCCTACAATTACCGTTATTTAACTGTAACACCATTACATCTGATTTTGCCTTTTCTCATTCACACTGCAGACTGAACTCTACCATATTATGATCGTTGCCTCCTAAGTGTTCCCTTAAGATCTTTTATAAAGCCTGACTCTGAATAGCCTGCTCCCTTCACAAGCTGTTCCAAAAAGTCATCCTGTAAGCATTCTATGAACTCCCTTTCTTTAGATTCAATGGCAGCATTATTCACCCAGTCCACCTGCAAACTGAAGTCCCCCATGATCACCGTGATCTTGCCTTTCTGACACGCCCTATCTATTTCCCCGGTACATCTTGCACCCCTGGTCCTGACCACTGCTGGGAGGTCTGGACATAACTCCTATCATGGTTTTTTTGGCCTTTGTGGTTCCTCAAATCCACCCACACAGACTCCACATCATCTGACCCTATGTCATTCAGTGCCACAGATTTAATTTCATTCCTAACAAGGCAACCCCCGCTCCCCCCCCCACCCACCTCCCTGTCTTTTCGATAAATTGTAAATCCTTGGATGTTCAACTCTCAGTCCTGAACCCCCTGCAACCACATCTCTGCGTTGGCTACCACATCATAATCATTCATGATGATTTGTGCTGTTAATTCATCTACTTTTTTACAAATACTACGAGCATTCAGGTAAAGCACCTTAATGCTAATTTTCTTATCCTCATGATTTCCAACACCTCTAGTACTATGTCCTAAGTTATCATTCCTTTTTGCTTCATTCCTAGTCTGCCTTGAACTTAAACCCTGCATGCACTTGCTAACCTGCTGCTTGTCTTTCTACTTGACTCCATACTCTGTTGCTCTCCCTTTCCCTCCCCCCCCTGACTCACAAGTTTAAAGTCCTACTGACCACACTATTTATCCTTTTCGCCAGAACACTGGTTCCAGATCGGTTCAGGCGGAGACCGTCCCATCAGTACAGGTCCCCCGGTTCCAAAACTGATGCCAATGTCCCATGAAATGGAATCTCTCTTTCCCACACCAATCTCTTAGCCACGTGTTTACATCCCTAATTTACTTATCCCTCTGCCAATTAGCATGTGGCTCGGGCAGTAATCTGGAGATTATGACCCTCGCGGACCTGTTCTTCAATTTCCTTCCTATTGCTTGATAATCCCCAAACAGGTCCTCCACCCTAGCTTTGCCTGTGTTGTTAGTCCCAATGTGGACCACAACAACTGGATCCTCCCCCTCCCGCTCCAATATCCTTTCAAACCAGTCAGAGATGTCCCGCACCCTGGCACTGGGCAGGCAACACACCATGCGAGACTCCCGATCCAGCTCACAAAGGAAACTATCTGTCCCCCTAATTATAGAATCCCCGATAACACCTACTTGTCTTTTTGCTCCCCCCTCTTGGATGGCCTTCTGCACCATGGTGCCTTGGTCAGCTGGCTCATCCTGTCCACAGCCCTTTCCCTCATTCATATAGAGAGCAAAAATCTCATACCTATTGGACAAGGTCAGGGGCTGAGGCTCCTCCCCTCCTGAGCTCAGAATCCCCTACCTGCCTCACTTACAGTCACATCCTGTTGTTCCTGATCACTAGCTGAATTTGAATTACTTAATCTACTACTTATCTACTAATTAAGTAATTACTGAATTACTTATTCTTTGAAGAGCCTCTGGTCAGAATTCTTCACATTTCAATGTAGAGGAAAAACCACGCACAATTGAGACCTCCCTCAGTTCACCTGATGATGATCCATGAAATGGAAAACAAGGAGTCAAAAAGATGGAGAAGGTGGCCCCAAAAGGTACATACCAGAGTCGGACAAAAATTAATCACATCTACAGACTCCGAATTAACCACTATGGCAGAGGACAAAAAAACACAAACACTGGTCCAAGCTTCACAAACCCCACAGCACCTGGCACATGCAAAGATAAAAAGATCACGAAAACATCCTGACCTCGGTGGAAACCAGGCTGAGGAACTCCACCCCACCAGCGGATGAGTCAGAGAAGGAAATAAAGACCAGCCGTACCCCTTCGACAAAATCACACCCACAAAAAGAGAAAAGCCTCACAGCTGAGCACATGGCACCGCAGTCCATGCTACTCCCCTCTTCTCCAGAAGGAGGACTCTCAGAGTCAGGCTCACAGCAGAAAAACCTCAGACAAAGCCTCCCTAGTAGTCAATGCACTTTACTGTCGGGATCCGAGCAGAGCAGCTCCACTTTCTCCCCCTTTTCCCAGTAACGCTGTGTCATCCCAAAAGTACTTCTCAGGGGAGGTCTAGGGGATAAAGGCGATACCACCAAATTTAAGTACCACCAAATTTTGTTTAGATATTGTTCTTTGAAGTTCCTGGTCCCTAACATTTTCTTTGCTCTGGAGCCTAAAACATCTTGTCTGTAGAGCACTTGAAACTCCCTTCACCCCAGTCGCTTATTCAGTCCACCTGGAAGCTCCGTGTGTGTTGGAATCCCACTGGTGCCACCAAATGTTAGGCTCTTTTCCCGAGGTTTCACACAAAGATTCAATTTGCATACACCAACTTCTGCAAACATTGAAAGTTTATTAAATCTAGTACAAGCTAGGTGACCCCCCCCTATCGCAGGCATGTGAAGTCGAGTCAAAGTAAGGCACTGAGCAAAGAAAATACATCCCCTTTATTCAGGTCATTTGGTTATGCTTACAGATACTCTGACCACTCCCTCACAGTCACATGCCACTGAAGGCAAGCCCCGGTCACTCTCAGGTACAATATTAGGATGAGATCATCCTCTGAGATAATGCTATCTTCCTAATCCTAGGGAATCTTTATGTGGATGATTTCCTGATTCTGTAATGCCCCAAGACAATGTAGGTGTGGCATAACTCACTTCCGGGGATGGCTAGAAAGCATTTCTGAATGGAAGAGATTGAATGATAGTTCAATTTGATAATAGCAGGAGAGGAGTGGCAAATGTCTGTGTAAATGGAGTGGGGAGTCGTCTGCATTCTTGCACGAATGTCATCCCCACCCACTTCCAGAATGTTCGCTCAGTGCAGTTTAACTCTTTAATATTACATTAATGTCCAGAGAGATAGTCCCATTTAATCTTTTAACCTTACACTGTAAGTGAAGACAGTTTTAGTATGAAAGAGCAAAATCTGTTGGTGCATACTTGGAGGGCCAAAGGATCTGTCCCTGTATTGTTCTTTGTTCTGTTCTCTGAATATGAGACATAGGGAGAACGAGTATTGGTCTAACAGTGTTATACAGAGTTGACCAAAATGGGAGTAAGCATCTCGAATGGGATCATGAGCTGAAGATTTGGGGTTATGAACTCCAATGAAACATTTTATGCCAAGGAGCTCTGTCCTCTTCAATCTTTTTATCATTCACTCATGAGACGTGAGCATCACTGACTGGGCCAGCATTTAGTGCCCATCCCTAGTTGTCCCTTGAGAAGGTGGGGATGAACTGTCTTCATGAACCGCTGCAGTTATATGCTGTAGGTAAATTCACAATGCCATTAGAGACAGAATTCCAGGATTTAGACCCAGCGACACTGATATATATTTCCAAGTCAGGATGGTGTGTGGCTTGGAGGGGAACTTGCAAGTGGTACAGTTGGATAGATGAATGTCTGGATGGGTACAGCTTCAAAATCATTCAAGCTTGATGCCACCCAGGACAAAGCAGTTCACTTGATTGACACCACATCCACAATGCTTCCATTCCCTCCACACCGACACTTAGTAGTAGCAATATGTACTATCTGTACGATGCACTGCACAAATTTACCAAAGATCCTTAGACAGCACCTTCCAAACCCACGACCACTTCCATCGAAAAAGTAAAGTTGCCATTACCAATCCTCAGATGAGGGGACAGGCTGAGAAGGAAAATCCTTCGTGACAACATCAGCCAGTGCAGGAATTGAACTTGTCAGCCTCCTGTTGGAAGGATGTTGCAAAACCTGAAAGGGTTCAGAAAACATTTACAAGGATGTTGCCAGGGTTGGAGGGTTTGAGCTATAGTGAGAGGCTGAACAGGCTGGGGCTGTTTTCCCTGGAGCGTCAGAGGCTGAGAGGTGACCTTATAGAGGTTTATAACAGGATGAGAGGCACAGATTGGATAAATAGACAAGGTCTTTTCCCCCGGGTGGCGGCGTCCAGAGCTAAAGGGTTTAGGGTGAGAGGGAAAAAATTTAAAAGACACCTGAGGGGAAACCTAAGCAAAGAACAAAGAAAATGTACAGCCCAGGAACAGGCCCTTCGGCCCTCCGAGCCTGAGCTGATCCAAATCCACTCTCTAAACCTATCGTCCATTTCCTGAGCATCTGTATCCCTCTACTCCCCAACTACTCCTGCATCTGTCCAGACACATCTTAAATTAATCTACCGTGCCTGCCTCTACCACCTCTGCTGGCAACGTGTTCCAGGCACCCACCACCCTCTGTGTGAAATATCCCCCTTAAACTTTCCACCGTTCACCTTGAAAGTGTGACCTCTCGTTATTGAATCCCTCACCCTGGGAAAAAGCTTGTCTCTATCCACCCTGTCTATACCCTTCATGATTTTGTAAACCTCAATCAGGACCCCCCTCAATCTAATTTTTTCTAATGAAAATAAACCTAACTTACTCAACCTCTGTTCATAGCTAGCACCTTCCATACCAGGCAACATCCTCTTAAACCTTCTCTGCACCCTCTCCAAAGCATCCACATCCTTTTGGTAATGTGGTGACCAGAACTGTACACAGTATTCCAAATGCAGCCGAACCAAAATCTTGTACGATTTTAGCATGATTTGCCAGCTCTTATACTCAATACCCCGTTCGATGAAGGCAAGCATACCATATGCCTTCTTGACCACTCTATCCACCTGTGCTGCAACCTTCAGTCCACAATGGACCCAAACTTCCAGATCTCTCTGCTCATCAACTTTTCCCAAGGCTCTTCCATTTACAGTTTAGTTCGCTTTAGAATTAGACTTCCCAAAATGCATCACCTCATATTTGCCTGGATTGAACCCCACCTGCTACTTTCCGCCCAACTCTCCAGTCTATCTATATTCTCCTGTATTCTTTGACAGTCCCCTATGCTTTCTGATACTCCACCAATCTTTGTGTCATCTGCAAACTTACTCATCAGACCAACTGTGCCCTCTTCCAGATCATTTATGTATATCACAAACAACAGTGGCCCCAGCACTGATCCCTGTGGAACACCACTGGTCACCTTTCTCCACTTTGAGAAACTCCCTTCAACTACTACTCTCTGTCTCCTGTTGCTCAACCAGTTCTTTATCCACCTGCTAGAACACCCTGCACACCATGTGACTTCACTTTCTCCATTAGTCTACCATGGGGAGCCTTATCAAACGCCTTACTAAAGTCCATGTATATGACATCTACAGCCCTTCCTTCAACTAACAACTTGGTCACTTCCTCGAAGAACTCTATTAAGTTGGTAAGGCACGATTTCCCCCCACACAAAATCATGTTACCTATCACTGATAAGCCCATTCTTTTCCAAATATAAATAGATTTTATCCCTCAGTACCTTCTCCAGCAACTTTCCCACCACTGTCATCAGGCTGGTCTGTAGTTACCTGGAATATCCCTACTGCAGTTCTTGTGTAGGTGGACAACATTAGCAACCCTCCAGTTCTCCGGCACTTGCCCTGTGTTTAAAAGATGCTATAAATATATCTGTCAGGGCTCCAGCAATTTCCTCTCTCACCTCCCTCAGCAACCTGGGATAGATCCTATCCGGTCCTGAGGATTTGTCCACCTTAACATCCTTTAGCCTACCCAACACATCCTCCCTCCTTATGTCAGGGTGATCCAGAGTAAACAACCTTCATCTCTAATCTCAACATTCATTATGTCCCTTTCCTCAGTGAACACTGATGTAAAGTAATCATTGAGAATCTCACTCATTTTCTCAGGTTCGACACACAACCTTCCTTCCTTATCCTTTAGTGGACCAACTCTTTCTCTAGTTACCCTCTTCCTTCTTATATATGAATAAAAGGCCTTGAGATTCTCCTTAATTCTGCTCACTAAAGTTATTTCATGACCCCTTTTAGCCCGTTTGATTCCTTGTTTAAGATTGGTCCTACTCTCCCGATATTCCTCCAAAGCCTGTTCTGTTCTTAGCTGCCTGGACCTTATGTAGGCTTCCCTTTTCCTAGAGTCAGAGATGTACGGCACGAAAACAGACCCTCCGGTCCAACCCGTCCATGCCGACCAGATATCCCAACCCAATCTACTTCCACCTGCCAGCACCCGGCCCATATCCCTCCAAACCCTTCCTATTCATATACCCATCCAAATGCCTCTTAAATGTTGCAATTGTACCAGCCTCCACCACTTCCTCTGGCAGCTCATTCCATACACGTACCACCCTCTATGTGAAAAGGTTGCCTCTTAGGTCTCTTTTATATCTTTCCCCTCTCACCCTAAACCTATGCCCTCTAGTTCTGGACTCCCCCACCCCAGGAGTCTAACTATCATATCCATGCCCCTCATGACTTTCCTCTTGGCCAGTCACATGATTTTTCCTGTTATCCACGGTTCATGAATCTTGCCTTTCCTATCCCTTGTTTTCAAAGGGACATGCACTATCTTTGAAAGTCTCCCACATATTAAATGTGGACTTCCCTTCAAATAGCTGCTCCCACTCCACATTTCCCAACTCCTGCCGAATTATGATATAATTGGCCTAGGCCCAGTTTAGTACTCTTCCATTAGGCCCACTCTTATCTTTGTCTACGAGTATTCTAAAACTTACAGAATTGTGATCACTGTTCCCAAAGAAATCCCTCACTTGCAACTTGTACCACCTGGCTCATTCCCGAACACCAGGTCCAGTACGGCCCCTTCCCTTGTCAGACTAATGACATACTGCTCTAAAAAACTTTTCTGGATGCTCCTTACAGATTCTGCCCCACCCAGACCTCTGACACTAGGTGTATCCCAGTCAATGTGGGGAAAATTAAAATCTCCCATCACCACTTGGCTTGGCTTGGCATCTTTCCATTGTCTGTTTACCTATTTGTTCTTCTACCTCATGCTCACTGTTGGGAGGCCTGTAATATGCCTTAACAATGTAATTGCACCCTTATTTCTCAGCTCTACCCATAATGCCTCAATGCTCAAGCCCTCCATAGTGTCCTCCTTTAGCACAGCTGTGATATCATCCCCAACCGAAATGCAACTCTTTCCACCCCCTTTTACCTCCCTTCCTGTCTTGTTTGAAGCATCTATATCCTGGAACATTTAATTGCCAATCATGCCCTTCCTTCAACCAAATCTCTGTGATCGCAATAACGTCATACTCCAGACAACAATCCAAGCCATAAGTTCATCTGTCTTACTCACTATACTCCTTGCATTAAAGCATATGCACTTCAGACCAACAGTTCTTTTACGTTCATCTGCTGTCTGCCTATTCTTCCCCTTGGGAAAAAGTGAGGACTGCAGATGCTGGAGATCAGAGCTGAAAAATGTGTTGCTGGAAAAGTGCAGCAGGTCAGGCAGCATCAAAGGAGAAGGAGAATCGACATTTCGGGCATAAGCCCTTCTTCAGGAATTCCTGAAGGGCTTATGCCCAAAACGTCGATTCTCCTGCTCCTTGGATGCTGCCTGACCTGCTGCGCTTTTCCAGCAACACATTTTTCTACTCTTCCCCTTAGTAATGCTAACTTCATGATCCTGTTCCTTACTGTCTCTAGTTTCCACCTTGCTGTCTATTAGTCTTCTCTTCTGGTTCCCATCCCCCTGCCACATTAGTTTAAACCCTCCCCAACAACAGTAGCAAAAACTCTCCCAAGGATATTAATTCCAGTCTGGTTCAAGTGTAGACCATCTGATTTGTAATAGTCCCACCTTCCCCAGAAATGGTCCCAATATCCCACAAATCTGAACCTCTCCATCCTACACCATCCCTCAAACCACATGTTTATCCTGCCTAATCTTTCATTTCTACGCTGGCTAGCACGTGGCACTGGTAGCAATCCCGAGATCACTACCTTTGAGGTCCTCCCCTTTAACTTCTCTCCTAGCTCCCTGAATTCTGCTTTCAGGACCTCATCTCATTTCCTATTTATATCGTTGGTGCCTATATGCACCAAGACAACTGGCTGTTCACCCTTCCCTTTTAGAATGCTCTGCAGCCGATCGGTGACATCCCTGACCCGAGCACCTGGGAGGCAACGTACCATCCGGGAATACAGTTTTCGGCTACAGAACCGCCTATCTACTCCCCTCACAATAGAATCCCTTATGACTATGGCCCCACGAGTCTTTTTCCCGCCCTTCTGAACAGCAGTGCCCACCACGGTGCTACGATCCTGACAACTGCTGCCCTCCCCTGGTGAGCCATCTCCCCCAACAGTATCCAAAACGGTATACCTGTTTTGGAGGGAGATGACCGCAGGATACACCTGCACTGTCTTCCTACTCTTTCTTTGCCTTTTGGTCACCCATTCACTGTCTCCCTCAGTAACTCTAACCTGCGGTGTGACCAGTTCACTAAACGTGCTTCCACAACCTCCTCAGCATCGCGGATGCTCCACAGTGAGTCCATCCGCAGCTCCAGAGCCGTCATGTGGTCAAACAAGAGCTGCAGCTGGACACATTTCTTGCAAGTTTAAGAATCAGGAATGTCAGACACGATCCTAAGCTCCCACATCAAGCAAGAGGCCCATGCCACGGGTCTGGGGTCCCCTGCCTTTGTAAGCCTTAGCTTTATATTACCTAATTAAAACAAACTATGCACTTAAATATATGAAAGAAAAGGAAAAAACCATACCTTACAGAGTCCTTTTTTTCTGGTTAGAGGAGGGGGGTTTGTGGGAGGGAGATACTACACGTGTAGTATCGCGGCTTTAGCCGCTGTCCAAATATACTAAGTCCTTACCTTCCTGGAAACCTCCTGGTCTCCAACGTCACCTCTGCTCTGTCTCCCACTGCTCCTGGACAGGAAAAACACCAAAGGGTGGTGCGTGTATGGTTTGAGCCAACAGAGGAACTGGTAGAGACTGATACAATTACAACATTTAAAAGGCATCTGGATGGGTGTATGAATAGGAAGGGTTTTGAGGGATTTGGGCCAAGCGTTGGGAAATAGAATTAGATTAGTTTAGGATGACTAGTCATCATGGACAAGTTGTACCAAAGGATCTGTTTTTGTGCTGTACATCTCGATGATTCTATGACTACCCATTATTGGTATCACTAACCAGCTGTCCAGGTAACTGAGTTAAACCAACCGAGCAACAAATACATGGGAACATCACCCCCTTCAAGTTCCCCTTGAAGCCACCCACCATCCTAACTTGGTAATGTATTGCTGCTCCTTCAGTGTCACTGGGTCCAAATCCTGGTATTTCCCTCCCTAATGGCATTGTGGGTAAACCCACAGCACATGACATGCAGCAGTTCAGAAAGCAGCTCACAACTACCTTCTCTAGGGATGGGGATTATTTGCTGGCTAGCCATCGACATCCACATTCCATGAATGAGATTTTTTTAAATGCATGCAGGAGAGTGTAAGAGTCAATAAGTATGAAAGGGAAAGCTGGAGTATGAGTGTGAAAGAGTACAAGAGCAAGTTTATGTGAATTTGGGAGATTATGAATACATTCTCTGAGTGACCATGTGAAATTAAAACACTAAATGTGAGCTTGTGAGACTGAGTGAGTGAGCGAGAGAACGAATGAGTGACCGGGAGTGATTTAGCGAGGGTGAGGGGGGCGAGTGAGCAAACACAGTTCAGTTGGAGCTAGAGCTGGCATTACAGAAACCTCACGCTGATGAATGGTGCAGATTATTGACTTCATTAACACTGTGGTCTCCTCAAGCTGGGTGAGATTTTCTGTGTCCCCCCACTCCCCTGTCCTGGAAGCATTACATTGTTGAGAATGCACCTGATCTAGTGCCTTGTCAATGCTGGGAGATGCTTTGCAGAATCAGGAAGTGAGCCAGTTGTGACAGAATCTCCCTCTGTCCGGCCAGAGTGTTACTGCAGGCTACAGAATGCATAGAACAGTTTGTTTTCTGTTAGTGGTGCCAGTATTCCCTGTAAAAGCTGGTGTGTTATCCTGCTGCTGATAACCTTGGCTCTGACTGCTGTTTGTTTGTATTGCTTTGAATTACCTTTACACCTAATTGTTCTCCCCACAGTCGAAACAGCCAGGGACAGTGGAGCAACTGCACATAGAGAGAGACAGTTTACTGGAAAGTACACCCTCAGTATTGCCAGGACTAAGCTCCTTTACCCAGGTTTAAAGGTGGTACGTGCTGAATTAAAATTTCACAAACGTCTCCAAATTGCCCAGCATCTGGAAAAGTTAAATTGCAGTTCAGGAAGGTGGGCGAATGTTTACAGGATGTTGGAGCACAGGAATCCGGGGGGAGAACATTTGGAACTGATCGATTCCAGAGTCATACACTCTGGGCCCATCACTACGTTCATTCTCAATGTCCAACCACTTATTCAGCTCTGGGTAGATAGTGGACAGCAGCAAGTCCAAATGCAGCTCGAACTGTCCTCACTTCACCCTGACACATTGTTGCTGAGTTTAACCACAGATTTGAACAATGATCTGAGATTGGAAATCGAGACTGAGGAACTACAAATCATCAGGAGAGCGCGACGAGCAACAAGTTCAACTGAGGATTGTCTCAGGAGACAGAAGAACTGCTGCAGAAAGTCTTTGCTGGTGTCTTTTAAAGAGATTGGGTGGAATGATTGGATCAGAGCACCAGAGTCCTACAATATGTATAACTGTGCGGGATCCTGCCATGCCAATTACAAACCGGCCAACATGCACGCCATGATTAAATCTGCCATGCACAAGCTCTCTGGTGGAGCCAGACCAGCACTGTGCTGCAATCCTGCTGCCTATGAACCAATGACACTGCTACACTATAGCAGCGAGGGAAAGCTCACACTCACAGCCTTTGATAACATGATTGTCACCAATTGTCACTGCTCCTGATATCACTGGCACTCATCCCATCATTATTCACATTGTCCAATAACACGTCACTATCCACACTGACCAATCACCTGTTGTCATCAGTGTTTACAGTATATTCTCCATTTAAGATTATTATTGGTAACCTGTCAACTTGGATGGAAAATTGAATGGCTGGTAGAATACAGAAAGGATGTTTTACAGGTTGGCAAGATGAGCCAAGTGGAATATCACAGGGGAATATGCTGGCCCCTCAATGTTTTCCAAATTATTGCTTTAAATGAGGGAATTGGCCAATCTTCTCGCTATGCTGGTCTGTCATCCCTACACCACGATCACCTACTTTGTGCAATGTCCTTTTATGTGGCACGTTATCCAATGCTTTCTGAAAATCCAAGTCAAATATTCTTTTTTATCCACTGCACGTTACTCCTTCAAATAATTCCAATTAACAGCTAAATACAATTGCCATTCGACAAAACCATATTGATTATTCTCAATAAGCTT
The DNA here is from genome assembly GCF_047496795.1 of Chiloscyllium punctatum. Taxonomy (NCBI): domain Eukaryota; kingdom Metazoa; phylum Chordata; class Chondrichthyes; order Orectolobiformes; family Hemiscylliidae; genus Chiloscyllium; species Chiloscyllium punctatum. The sequence continues at coordinate 89,569,000 of NC_092762.1, read as the reverse complement.
AAGACTTCCCAAATGTACATTTATAACCTGCCTATTGATCAATTCTAATACCTTCCACATGACAGACATTACACTATCTTGTCTACAGACTCCAGTTTTCTGCCTTCCTTCTTGAATAGAGATGTTATATTTGCTACTTTGCAGTCTGACAGAGACTTTCCTCAATCTAGAGTATTTTGGAAAACTATGATCGACACATCTACTACCTCATTAGCAATGTCTTTGAAGATTCTACAGTAAGTCCATCATGCCTCGGAGACTCAATAAACTGTACTTCCATCCGTTGCTCTGTATTGTGTCCCTAGTGATGATAATTTCACTATGTTCCTCTTTTCCTTCACCCTCCGGCTTTACAGTATTATTGAGACTTTTTGCACCTTTAATTGTGGAGACAGGAGCAACATTTTATTCATTATGGCACCTTTTCTCTACTATCCTCTATTAACTCCCAGTGCTCACCCTCCAAAAGGTCAACACTCAGTGCTGACTTTTTAGATGTCTATAGAAACTCTTGCTATCTGTTTTTACATTTCTAGCTTCCTTCATGCCCTAATTTGACTTGATTAAAATTTATATTCAGCTTTGACATTCTTAACATTCTGACCAATCTTTGCATAGTTATACGTGTTCTCTTTATGTTTTGATGCTTTCCCTCACTTATTTAGTTAATCATGGAATGTGGCTCCTCCCTTGGAATTTTCCTTTGTAGTAGGAATGAACTTATTCTGAGTATTCTTAAATATCTCTTAAATATCTACTATTACCTCTCTATTGATCCTAGTCTAATATCTCAGTTCATTTCAGCTAGTTCAAAGCTACCTTGTGCCTTTCAGTTTAAAGTATTTGCCTTAGACTCACTGTCCCTCTTTTCAACTGGAGTATAATTTAATCACATTCTGATTATTGCTGCCTAGAGGTGCCTTTACTCTGAAGTCAGTAATTAATCGTGTTCACATTGCACAGTCCCAAGTCTAATACAACCCACTCTCTAATTGGTTCCAGAATGTGCTACTCTAAGAAACCATTTTAAAAGCATTCTATAAACTGCTGCTGTTACTATGAAGCTACTTTTGCCTATAGGATTCTTCTAGTTTACATATGGATTAAAATCATCTGATTATTGTCATTCATTTATCACAATTACCCAATATTTCATCTTATATCATGGTTCCTGTCGGGGCCTATAGAATATTCCCAATGGTGACAGCTTTCCCCTAATATTCCTCAATCTTCACCCAAACCAAGTTTTCATCCTGATCTTCTGATCCAAGGTCATCTCTACATAGAACATAAAACGTTACAGCGCAGTACAGGCCCTTCGGCCCTCAATGTTGCACAAATGCCATTCTTGATTAACAGAACTATCCCTCCATCTTTACCAAGCTTCCGATTCTTCTTGTATGTCATTAATCCCTCCATTTTCAGAATTCAAACCCTGTATCCTGCAGTCATGTCTCTGTATTGGCCATCAGATTGTATTCATTCATTTCAACATGCATTATCAATGCAGTTACTTTGTAATGATTGCTATAGATATTCAGATAAAGAGACTTTAGTTCTTTTTGCTATTTTGATATGTAAAAAGGAAACATTTGGGAAAAATAAATGTGGATCCATTAAAGACAGAGTCAGGAGAATTTATAAGGGGGATTAGAGAAATGGCAGATCAGCTATATTTTCTTTTCTGTTAATCTCAGAAATAGAGATCCTAGTAACTAGGAAGAATGAAGAGTTGAAGGAAATTGGTATAAATAAGAGAATTATACTGGAAAAATTAATGGGACTGAAAACCAATAAGTTTCTGGGATTTAATAGTCTACATCCTAGAGTGTTCCAAAGTAGCTGCAGGGATATTTGTTGCCTCGGTGATAGACTCCATGAACTCCCTAGATTCTAGATTGGTCCCATGGGTAAGGTGTTAAATGTCATCCCTTGACTTTAGAAGGAAGTGAGAGAGAAAACAGGAAACTATAAACTCTCACAACAGAAGCAGGGATAATGCTACAATTTGTTAAAAATGATAAATGGACATTTGGATAAAAATAATCTGGGCACAGTCAGCATGAATCTGCAAATGTGAAATCATGTTTAACAAACATGTTGGACATTTTGGAGAATGTAACTAACAGAATAGATAAAGGGGAGTCATATATTTGGATTTTCAAAAGGCTTTTGATGAAGTCCCACATGTGAAGTTGGTCAGCAAAATTAAAGCACATGGGCTTGGAGGTACTGTACTGGTATGGATTAATGATTGCCTAACTGACAGAAAACAGAGAGAAGGAATAATTACATCACTCTCATATCGACAGGCTGAGACTAGTCGGGTACCACATGGAGCTGGACTTGGGACCCAGCTGTTCACTATATGTATCAAAGATGGTGGAACCAAATGTACTATTTCCAAATTTGTGGATGTTACAAAGCGAAACATGAATGTAAGGTTATCCATTCTGAAAGGATTAATAGATGTGCAGTCTTTTTTTAAAATGGTAAGAAGTTGGAAAGTGTAGATGTACAAAGAGGCCGAGGTTTCCTTGTCAATAACTCACTGAAGGCTAACATACAGGTGCAGCAAGCTATGAAGGTTAATGAACTCTTTTTACTAAAAGGATGGGAAATCTTTGGAATTTTTTACCACAGAGGACTTTGGGCATTCAGTCTAGGAATATGTTTAAGATAGATTTAGATAAATTTCTGGTTATTGATTACCTAAAAGGTTAAGGGGCTCGTGTGAATAAAAGACATTGATCAGGCAGGATTATATTAATGATGGAGTAGGCTCAATGGCCTGAATAGTCTACTCTTGTACCTATATGTTGTAGCATTGAGTCTTGAATTCTGGTCTATTCTTAGGTTTTTCTTTTTTCTGTCCTTTCCTGCTCATTTCTGACCTTCATTTTCCACATGAGCATTTTTCTTCCCTGCCACAAATCCATCCCTTATTTTGTTACAATCACCCAAACTTGATCCTCAACCCCATTGTTTAGTTTAATGCCTTCTCTACCTCCTTAGATTTGCAGTTAACAAAATCATCAATGTCAGCACAGTTCACTCTAAACTGTCCCAACCATACAGATCCCATTTTCCCCTGTTTCGGCACCAGTCCCCCAATGAACCAGAACAACTTATCTCATACCTTCATCCCTCTAGTCTTATTTGACTTGTGCCAGTTTGCAGAGATTATTACCTTTGTGATTCTATTTCTTAATTTAGCTTCTAACTTCTCATATCATCTCAACAGAACCTCTTTCCTTATTGAACTTGTGATATTGTTATCATGGCCATTACCACTGGTTCCTCCAGTTCCTTCTGTATGTTTCTTTCTCACCATACCTGTAGACCCTAATCCGTGTCATGGGAAGTCAACACAGGTATCTGGAACCTTGCTGTTTGCTGCAGACAATAGTTTCAATTTCCTTCACTGTACTGCCCATACAATCCACAGTAGTGTCCACACTAGCCAATGACCAATACATGTTCATAGTATCCAATTGCCTATCAGTATCCACGCTAACTAATCAATTATCAATGTTCACATTGACTAATCAGTGTCCACATTATCCAATTACCTATCCGTGTGCAATTGTTACAATTCCCCACCCCCCCCCCCCACCAACCCACTGACCAATCACGTGATCCAAATGCTGCCCAGATTCCAAAACCACATGGTTGAAATAGCAGTTGAAATATGTTTGTGGAGGGGCCTCTTTACGAGGCCATTTAATAGTTCCCCAGCTCAAATGACATGACAAATGATTTACATCTTTCCAAAGAGCACAAATTCCTTATTTCCCTCCTCCTGATTGTTTAGCCTATGGATGGGATGGGCTGCAGGAGGTGGTCAGGTCCCCAAGGTCTGTCCCTCAGTGTCAGCAGGGAACAATCCATAAGGTGGAGTGGGGGAGGGTCAGTGGATGCCAAGCCTACAGGGTTAGCCCCACAGGGTCAGGTGGTGTGAGGGGCTTCAGTCCTGTAATGTCATCATATTTGATATTTATTTTAAAACTGTTATTTATTGTTTATCTTTAATTTATTGAAGTGTCTTCTTGGTTGATCAATCAACTATTTTGTGATGGGAATTGTTTGAAAATTATGCATATTTTGTCAGTATTTTATACAATTTTACAATAAAGTATTTAAGTAAATTAATAGCATGAATTCTGTGATTTTTTTCTCAAACAGAGAAACCATAAAACAGAATCCAAAGGTTTTATTTTTAGTACGTAACAGTGAACAGTTTCTCAGAGGAACTTTTGGACTGAAGCAAGATTGATCATTGCACCAGGAGGAAGGATGGGGATATTGAAGAAACACATTGCATTGGGATTTATGAAGTGTTTACCAAAGCTGTGTTTAAAAAAGGAGTTAGCTGGCACATGGAACAATATTGATATAGAGAGTTAGGCAAGAATTTAAAAAGGAGATCCTTGAGAGTAGTAATATCTGGATTACTCCAGGTACTATGAGCTAGTGAGGGCAGGAATAGGATGATAGAGCAGATGAATGCATGGCTGAGGAGCTGGTGTATGGGAGAAGGACTCACATTTTTGGATCATTGGAATCTCTTCTGGGGTAGAAGTGACCTGTACAAGAAGGACGGATTGCACCTGAATTGGAAGGTGACTAATATACTGGCAGGGAAATGTGTTAGAGTTGCTAGGGGTTGGGGGGTGGGAGCCAGAGAGATAGTGAGGAAAGAGATCAATCTGAGACTGGAGCAGTTGAGAAACGAAGTGAGTCAAACAGTCAGAGACAAAGCAGAGAACAAGGTAGGACTGATAAATTAAGTGCATTTATTTCAATGCAAGAGACCTAACAGGGAAGGCAGATGAACTCAGGGCATGGTTAGGAACATGGGACTGAGATATCATAGCAATTACAGAAACGTGGCTCAGGGGTGGACAGGACTGGCAGCTTAATGTTCCAGGATACAAATGTGTCAGGAAGGATAGAGAGGGAGGCAGGAGAGGAGGGGGAATGGTGTTTTTGATTATGGATAGCATTACAGCTGTACTGATAGAGAACATTCTGGGAAATACATCCAGGGAAGTTATTTGGATGGAACTGAGAAATAACAAAGGGATGATCACCTTATTGGGATTGCATTATAGACCCCCTGATAGTTAGAGGGAAATTGAGAAACAAACTTGTAAGGAGCTCTCAGTTACCTGAATAATAGGGTGGTTATGGTAGGGGATTTTAACTTTCCAAATATAGACTGGGGCTGCCTTGGTTCTAAGGGTTTAGATGGAGAGGAATTTGTTAAGTGTGTACAAGACAATTTTCTGATTCAGTATGTGATGTACCTATGAGAGAAGGTGCAAAACTTGACCTATTCTTGGGAAGTAAGGCAGGACAGGTGACTGAGGTGTCAGTGGGGGAGCACTTTGGGGCCAGTGACCATAACTCTATTACTTTTAAAATAGTGATGGAAAAAGATAGACCAGATCTAAAAGTTGAAGTTCTAAATTGAAGGCAGGCCAATTTTGACGGTATTAGGCAAGAACTTTCAAAAGCTGACTGGGGGCAGATGTTCACAGGTAAAGGGATGGTTGGAAAGTGGGAAGACTTCAGAAATAAGATAACGAGAATCCAGAGAAAGTATATTCCTGTCAGGATGAAAAGATAAGCTGGTAGGTATTGAGAATGCTGGATGACTAAAGAGGGTTTGGTTAAGAAAAAGAAGGAAGCATATGTAAGGTATAGATAGGATAGATCGAGTGAATCCTTCGAAGAATATAAAGGCAGTAGGAGTATACTTAAGTGGGAAATCAGGAGGGCAAAAAGGGGACATGAGATAGCTTTGGCAAATAGGGTTAAGGAGAATCCAAAGGGTTTTTACAAAAATATTAAGGACAAAAGGGTAACTAGGGAGAGAACAGGGCACCTCAAAGATCAGCAAGGCGGCCTTTGTGTGGAGCCGCAGGAAATGGGGAGATTCTAAACAAGTATTTTACATGAGTATTTACTGTGGAAAAGGATATGGAACATATAGAATGTTGGGAAGTAGATGGTGACATCTTGAAAAATGTCCATACTCAGAGGAGGGAGTGCTGGATATCTTGAAATGCATAAAAGTGGATGAGTCCCCAGGATCTGGTCAGGTGTACCCAAGAACTCTGTGGGAAGTTAGGGAGGTGATAGCTGGGCCTCTTGCTGAGATATTTGTATCATCGATAGTCACAGGTGAGGTGCCGGAAGACTGGAGGTTGGTAAACGTGGTGCCACTGTTTAAGAAGGGTGGTAAAGACAAGCCAGGGAACTATAGACCAGTGAGCCTGACTTTGGTCGTGGGCAAGTTGTTGGAGGGAATCCTGAGGGACAGGATGTACATGTATTTGGAAAGGCAAGGACTGACTCGGGATAGTCAACATGGCTTTGTGCATGAGAAATCATGTCTCACAAACTTGATTGAGTTTTATTAAGAAATAACAAAGAGGATTAATGAGGGCAGAGTGGTAGACATGATCTTTATGGAATTCAGTAAGGCATTTGACAAGGTTCCCCATGGGAGACTGGTTGCTTCCATCCAAACTGCCCATTCACTAGAATATATGTAAGCCACAATTGACATTAAGACACATTATTCCAATTGTACTCACTGCCAAGCTTCTTCTGCTGTCACTCTCCACCTTAATCACAGAGTCATAGAGATATACAGCATGGAAACAGACCCTTCAGTCCAAATCGTCTATGCTGACCAGATATCCTTACCTAATCTAGTTCCATTTGCCAGCACTTGGCCCATATCCCTCTAAACCCTTCCTATTCGTATACCCATCCAGATGCCTTTTAAATGCTGAAATTGTACCTCATCCAACTTTACAATTCAAATCATTACCAGCCTGTCATATTCCTGAGTCCATTAAAGTCCAATGAGAAACTCTGATAATATCTTTAAAACATGGTGGCACAGTGGCTCAGTGGTTAGCACCAGGGTCCCAGATTCAATTCCACAACTCCTGTCTGTGTGGAGTTTGCACATTCTCCCAGTGTCTGTGTGGGTTTCCTCCAGGTGCTCTGGTTTCCTCCCACAGTCCAAAGATGTGCAGGTTAGGTGAATTGGCCATGCTAAATTGCCCATAGTGTTAGGTGCATTCGTCAGAGAGAAATGGGTTTGGGTGGGTCACTCTTTGGAGGGTCAGTGTGGACTTGATGGGCCGAAGGGCCTGTTTCCACACGAGAGAATCTAATCTAATCTAATCTGCTCTGTTGGACCTCTGTTCTAGGCAGAAGTGGGTACTGCAGATGCTGGAGATCAGAGTCAAGATTAGGGTGGTGCTGGAAAAGCAAAGCAGGTCAAGCAGCATCTGAGGAGCAGGAAAATCAACATTTCGGGCAAAAACCCTTCATCAGGAATGAGGCTGGGAGACTCAGGGGGTGGAGAGATAAATGGGAGGGGGAGGGGGAGAAGGTAGCTGAGAGTGTAATAGACTGGTGGAGGTGGGGGTAAAGGTGATAGGTCAGAGAAGAGGGTGGAGCGGATAGATGGGAAGGAAGATTGACTGATGGGACAGATTGATAGATCTCCCTGACCATACATAACCTCATCACCTCAGGGGATCTCCCACCCATAGCTTCCAACCTCATGGTCCGGGAACCCCACACTGCCCAATTCTCCCTCCAACCCAAGATCCATAAGACTGACCATGCTGGCCGACCCATTGTCTCACCCTGCTCCTACCCCACCAAACTCAACTCCACCTACCTCGATACTGTTCTATTCCCCCCCCCCCCCCCCATCCAGGAACTCTCCACATACGTTTGGGACACCACCTACACCCTTCACCTCCTCCAAGATTTCCATTTTTCCAGTCCCCAACGCCTCATCTTCACCATGGATATCCAATCCCTCCACACCTCCATTTGCCATGACCAGGGCCTCCAAGCCCTCAGTTGCTTCCTCTTCCAACATCCCCACCAGTACCCTTCCACTGACACTCTATTCGTTTGGCTGAACTGGTCCTCACTGTCAACAATTTCTCCTTCAAATCCTCCTACTTCCTCCAGACGAGGGGGGTAGCCATGGGAACCCGTATGGGCCCCAGCTATGCCTGTCTTTGTTGGCTACATAGAACAGTCCACCTTCCGTAATTACACAGGCACCACTCCCCACCTCTTCCTCCATTACAATGATAACTGCATCGGCGCCACCTCATGCTCCCATGAGGAGGTTAAAGCAGTTCATCAACTTCACCAACACATTCCACCCTGACCTTAAATTCACTTGGACCATCTCTGACACCTCCCCATCTCCATCTATGATGACTGACTCAACAATGACATTTTATACAAACCCACCGACTCCCACAGCTAACTGGATTACAGCTCTTCCCACCCTACCTTCTGCAAAAATACTATTCCTTATTCCCAACTCCTCCATCTCTGCTGTAAGTGTTCCCAGGAGGACCAGTTCCACCACAGAACACACCAGATGGCCAGATGACCGCAATTTCCCTTCCCACGTGGTTAAAGATGCCCTCCAATGCATCTCATCCACATCCCAACCTTCCGCCCTCAGACTCCACCCCTCCAACCATAACAAGGACAGAACGCCCCTGGTGCTCACCTTCCATCCTACCAACCTTCGCATAAACCAAATCATCCACTGACATTTCCGCCACCTCCAAACAGACCCCACCACCAGGGATATATTTCCCTCCCCACCCCTTTCCGCCTTCCGCAAAGACCATTCCCTCTGTGACTACCTGGTCAGGTCCACGCTCCCCCTACAACCCACCCTCCCATCCTGGCACCTTCCCCTGCCACCGCAGGAACTGTAAAACCTGCACCCACACCTCCTCCCTCACCTCCATCCAAGGCCTCAAAGGAGCCTTCCACATCCATCAAAGTTTCACCTGCACTTCCACACATTATTCATTGTTTCCATTGCTCCCAATGAGGTCTCCTCAACATTGGGGGGACCGGATGTCCCCCTCACAGAGCGCTTTAGGGAACATCTCCGGGGCACTTGCACCAATTAATCCCACCATCCCATGGCCAAACATTTCAACTCCCCCTCCCACTCTGCTGAGGACATGGAGGTCCTGGGCCTCTTCCATCATCCACTCCCTCACCACCTGACGGCTGGAGGAAGAACGCCTCATCTTCTACTTCAGGACCCTTCAACCCCAGGGCATCAATGTGGACTTCACCAGTTTCCTCATTTCCCCTTCCCCCACCTCACCCCATTTCTAACCTTCCAGCTCAGCACTGTCCTCATGACCTGTCCCACCTGTCAATCTTCCTTCCCACCTATCCGCTCCACCCTCCTCTCCAATCTATCACCTTTATCCCCAACTCCATCCACCTATTACACTCTCAGCTACCGTCTCCCCAGCTCCAACCCCTCTTGTTTATCTCTCCACCCCCAAGGCTCCCAGTTTCATTCGTGATGAAGGGCTTTTGCCCGAAACGTCGATTTTCCTGCTCCTCGGATGCTGACTGATCTGCTGTGCTTTTCCAACACCACTCTAATCTGGACTTCTGTTCTATTCTGACACAACCCCTCGGTGAGTACTTCTTCAAATGAAAAACTCACCACATCATTAATGTTATGTTCACAGAGGGCCAGCAGTGTCCAGCTTGTGCTACCAAAGTTGTTGCAGGAATTTCCAGCACCGAACAGCAGCCCAACCATCATCTGAACATTATCCACAAAGAGGGACCAGACAAAGATCTGTAGAGTATCCAGATGGCATTTATTACTAAGCTATAGCAACGGTTTCCAGAGCATCTAAAAATGACACTCTGGAAACTGTGAACAAACGATTGCAGAAGCAGTTATATGCTCAGATCCAATTAAAAGATTTACAGTTATCCAAATCCGATCATTGCTATGATTAGGTTTACATCGTAGAGTATGAGTACAGTTAACCAATCACTGCATCGGTACACCAATCTAATTCTAATATATGGATAGTTTGAAGGCATGTACATACTATCAGGTATGATTGCACTATTGGCTATAATTTGTCCATCATTTAACAGTTTAAGTCTGCCTTGTCTAAATCAATCATCCTCCCCTCTCCAATATCCCTGATGCTGTTCTGCCTTTTTTCAAAGCTCAGTGGTTTAAAGAATAAATGACCTCTTTGTAAACCTTTGAGCATTGCCATTATTATTCCTTTGCTATCCTGTAGTAAAGTTAGCTTCAAGAACATATAGTCCCATGTGTTGTTAATAACCATTTTGTTCACATCTGTGTGCCATTAAATATTTCTCTGCAAGTTATTTTATTACCTTATTACCTTTTAAACTGTTTCATTTTGAAAATAAGTATTTAAAATAGGCCACTCTGCCCATTGTATCTCCACTGCTAGAAAACAAGCCACACAGCCTAATCCCATTTTCCAGGATTTCCCCTGTATCCCTGCTGGTCATGCCATTTGAGGTGCATAACCTTTTCAATGAATTGAGGGGCTCTGCCTGTACTCCCCTTGCAGGCAGCAAGATCTAGATACTGACCAATTACTAAACGAAAAAACTCACCCTCATCTCCCTCAAATCTCCTTCCCAATTGCTTAAAATTTACATCCCCTCATCATTGACTCCATCTGCAACAGAAAATAGGTCCTTATCATCCAGTCCATCCAGCCCCTTCACAATCTTATACTCCTAAATCTAACCACCCATCAGCCTCCAATTGGAACAGCCCCAGCCAATCCAAACTCTTCTCAGAGCCCTTAATTTATACTGTTCTAGAACACCTTCCATGCCCTTATTTTCAAGATTACCTCATTATTCTGTCCTGATGCCTTTAGGCTTAAGCTGTTACAAATTATAGCCCTTCCCACATAGATGTTTATCCAGGACACGGGGAACATCCTACAGTTCCCACACAACACAGGATGTGCCCTGTAAGTTTGTGATTTAGTCATTAACAAGTTTGTTAGTATTAATGAACCTTGCTAATATCAAAACCAGCTTCACCAACACTAACAAACCTTGTTACCAATAAATCATTATTATACTTATAAACCCTGTTAGTATTCAATATGGGCAGCACGGTGGCTAGCACTGCTGCCTCACAGCATCAGAGACCCAGGTTCAATTCCCGCCTCAGGCAACTGTCTGTGTGGAGTTTGTACATTCTCCCCGTGTCTGCGTGGGTTTCCTCCGGGTACTCCGGTTTCCTCCCACAGTCCAAAAATATGCAGGTTAGGTGAATTGGCCACGCTAAATTGCCCCTCGTGTTAGGAGAAGGGGTAAATGTAGGGGAATGGGTCTGGGTGGGTTGCTCTTTGGCGGGTCGGTGTAGACTTGTTGGGCTGAAAGGCCTGTTTCCACACTAAGTAATCTCATCTAATCACATATTACTAATGCTAATACAACTTCCAAAGGATACTAGATAGGATTTGCCAGATACGCACTTGTCATTATTAGTTAATATTTCAATTTTTTTTAACTCCTAGTTGTTTACACTGTTCCTACATATTTAAGAAGTAGGCCATATATCCCTGGATCCTGACCTATCATTCAATAAGATTGTGACCGATCAGATTGTAATCTGAAATCTGCACTCCTGGTTCTTAGAGGCTGCTTCTCGTTGGAGCCAATGTCTGTGGATGTCGGGTCTGTGTTGCAGTGCCCATGGAACATGTTTTGAGATTTTCGATTCTGGGTTCCAACATGGAGCTAGTTTGAAGCAAGCAGGGAGCTAAATCCATAAGAAATTAGAATAGGAGAATAGGGCTCCACCATTCAATAGGAAGGTGGCTGATCCCTACATTCCTCATATCCACCTTCCTGCCTGTTCCCCATGATTGGTTTGATTCCCCTAATGATCAAGAATCTATCTATCTCAGTGTCAAATAAACACAAGGACACTGCTGCCACAGCTGTCTGTGGCAAGGAGTTCCAAAGACTCTCAACCATCTGACAGAAGAAATTCCTCCTCATCTCCGTCTTAAATTAGCATCTGAGACTATGCCCTCTGATCCTAGACTCCCCCTTGAGTGGAAATATCCTCTTAGCATTTACCCTGTCAAGTCCCTTAAGAATCTGAGATGTTTCAATGAGATCACCTCTCATTCTAAACTCCAATGAGGAGAGTCCCAACCTGTTTAACCTTTGCTCATAAGACAATTCCTTCACACCAGAGATCACTCTAGTGGACCTTGCCTCAACTGCCTCCAATAAAATGATATCTTTCCACTCTCTCTGGTTTTGTTATTGATTTTCCATGACATTAAACTTTGCAAATGGGAGGCTGAATATTAATAAACCAAATTGGGTTATTAACAACTTCAGTTAATAACTGGCTGCCTAGCAAGACCTCTCACCGTGCTGCTTGTGAAAAGCATATGAGACAGAGCAAATTGCTCCTGCAGGGAAAAAACAATGACTGCAGATGCTGGAAACCAGATTCTGGATTAGTGGTGCTGGAAGAGCACAGCAGTTCAGGCAGCATCCGAGGAGCAGTAAAATCGACGTTTCGGGCAAAAGCCCTTCATCAGGAATCATTCAGGATGCTGCCTGAATGGTCGATTTTCCTGCTCCTTGGATGCTGCCTGAACTGCTGTGCTCTTCCAGCATCACTAATCCAGAAATTGCTCCTGCAGTCAAGCTGGAAGGAGCTGCACATGTTGGCTATTTCTGCTGTGTATCTTTCTGCCATGTATCTTTCCCCAGCCATCATTAAGACCCATGTCAGATTCTGGTCAGAGAGTTAATTTCTTGATGTTTTCTCTTTACAAGCTGGTTGTTCTCTGCTGCATTGGGCTCACACAATGATCAGAACATTGTTGTCAAGCAGTTTTGCCTTCATTCAGAACCCATCAGCACCATGGTGTCTGCTTTCGGTCTCAGTTCCAGGAAATTGCAACATTTTGTACACAACTCACAAAGTGCTCAGTAAACAGGATTTTAAACTGCTGACATTTCTTCACACTGTCTCTTTGGTTTAAAGCAGTATTGTCCTTGTTTTTGTTCCATAGTTCAAAAGCAAAAGCAACAACAAACAATTTCCTAACACATCGTTAAATATATTACCGAGTGCAGAATATTCCTCAATACAGTATATTTGCTGAGTGTGGTATGTTGCTGAGTGTAATCAATGCTCAATAGAGCATTGTAACAAATCTTTCAATTGCATTTTATGCTCCTGAGACAGATAGCTTACTAACCTATCCCATTTCACAAGAACTTCTTCATTTTTTAATCTATTTTGAGGCACATCAAAATCCACATTATCTGGATTTGATTCCTTACTTTGAGGGACAATAACCAACACCTGTTTCTCCAGTCCTTTCTCTCTGGTATAATACAGTTTCAGTGTGTTCACATAACATCCCCAATACCTTTGTTTCCTATCTGTCATCTTTACTAGATAGTTCACCTGACTCAACTTTTTCTCAATTTGATAGGGATCACTAAACCTGGCTTTGAAGGGATCGTCTATCACTGGTAACTGTACTAACATGTCATCCCCTTGGGAAAACTTCTGAATCTCAGAGCTTTTATCTGCCACCTGCATCCTTCAACACTGTGCTCTCTTTAGGTGCAGTTTAGCTAACCCACCTACTCGATTTAATCTCTCCCTCACCTCTGATGCGTAATCTAAGTGTGAGATCTCCAACTTTGGCCCTGTCAATTTTTCTTTAATTAATTTCAAAGGGCCTCTCACTTCATGCCTGAATATTAACTCAAAGGAGTAAACTGAGTAGATTCATTTGGGGCATCTCGAATGGCAAACAATACAAATCCCAATCATTCAGGTTATCCTGACAGTTTGCTCTCAACATGATCTCCAAGGTCTGATGCCACCTTTCGAAAATTCCCTGGGATTCAGGATGATACGCACTGGATTTAAAGTGCTGTATACCTAAGCTATCCATAACCTCCTTAAACAGCCTGACAGTACAATCTGATCCTTGGTCCGACAGAATCTCTCTGGGTAGCCCATACCGTGTGAAGAAAGCTACTAACTCCTCTACCACCTTTTTTGCCTTAATACTCCACAATGGAATTGCCTCTGGAAAGCTGCCACGGTCTCCATTTCCATCTTAGGATTCTATCTTTCAGATAATAACCCTCTGGAATATTCTCTGCCTCCTTTTCAGAGTACACATCCACACATATATCTTTGATCATCTTGTCTTGCTGTTGCAAGTCCCTTAGCCTTTCAGGAGTAAATACCTCTGTCTGACCCTCTGCCTGTTCAGGTTTTTCCTGCACCATTCCATCAAGCAGGGTGTCTGCGAACTGAACCTCAACTCCCTCATCTTTCTCTTTACTCTTCACTTTGTGCTGTGACTTATGACAGTGGGATCTGGTTACCACACAGTCTGGGAAAATACCAGGATATTTCTGTTTTAACTCCTCAGTTTCTTGGTCTTCCTTGGGTTTCTCCACAACAAGGGGTGTCACTCCCACCTTGGACCCTGCCAAATCATTCCCAAGAACAAACTGAATTCCTGGAACTGACACTCTGTCAATCATTCGCACTGTAACTTCCCCAGTCTTGAGTTGGCACTCCAACCTGATCCATCTATCCCACAAATTACCACACTCTTGGGTAACAGATCAGAAAGAATGCAAATTCACTTATCCCTTATTATCAGCGACTGGCTAGATCCTGTATCTCTCAAAACTATAACTTCTTGTCCTTCTTCCCCTATTCTTTCTGATTATACCCTTGAGTTTAGAAGACTGAGAGGGGATATGATTGAGACATATAAGATTATTAAAGGATTGGACATTCTGGAGGCAGGAAACATGTTTCTGCTGATGGGTGAGTGCCGAACCAGAGGACACAGCTTAAAAATATGGGGTAGACCATTTAGGACAGAGATGAGGAGAAACTTCTTCACCCAGAGAGGGGTGACTGTGTGGAATGCTCTGCCCCAGAGGGCAGTGGAGGCCGAGTCTCTGGATTCATTTAAGAAAGAGTTGGATAGAGCTCTCAAAGATAGTGGAATCAAGGGTTATGGAGATAAGGCAGGAACAGGATACTGATTAAGGATGATCAGCCATGATCATATTGAATGGTGATGCAGGCTTGAAGGGCAGAATGGCCTACACCTGCACCTATTGTCTATTAAACTTTACCCACAGAGGCAAATTCTTTGCAGAGATCAGGTACTAACTCCATACCCAGCCCCTGCCTGGGCTGTGCACTCTCCTGCAGCTCCTTGGCTCTTTTCTTGGGGGTCTCCTTTACTCCCTTCACTAATGCCACTGGCTTTGCTTCTTTTACCACATCTTTTCCCACAGCACCTTTCTTTAACGACCAGCACTGTGCCTGTACATGTCCCACTTCACCACAATGGAAACACCTGAAGCCTTTCACCTCCTGTCCGCCCTCTTGGGTTTCTTTTTTATCCTGAGGTAAGTTCTTACAGTGCTCTCTAATCTTTGTTTCATAGTACAGGATCTCCCATTCTCCCAACTTCTATCCCTCACAGGTCAAAAGTCTGGTTGCAAGCTTGTCTTACGCACTAACACGTATTCATCTGCTAATTCTGCTACCCTTCTCACTTCCTGAACTTTCTGTTCTTCCACGTGAATTCTTACCATCTCTGGAAGTGAGTTTTTAAACTCTTTCAGCAGAATAATCTTTCTTAGAGCCTCAAAGGTCCTATATATCTTTAAAGCACGTACCCATCTACCAAAATGACTATATTTAATCCTTTCGAACTCAACATAAGTCTGACCTTGTTCCTTCTTTGTGTTTCTGAACCACTGTCTATATGCTTCTGGTTCCAATACATAAGCACTTAAAATAGCCTGTTTAACCTCTTCATAATCCCTTGACCCCTCATTGGACAGTGCGGCAAATACCTCACTAGCTCTGCCTACCAATTTAGTCTGAACTAGCATTACCCATAAATCCTCAGACAACTCATCTGCCTAGCCAATCTTTCAAATGAAATAAAGAAGGCTTCAACATCTTTCTCATCAAAATGTGGCAGAGTTTTGATATATTTATACATATCACTACCTTCTCTTTTAATCTCCATCCTGTTAACTTGACTTTGCTGACTAAATCACAACTTCTCAAGTTCAAATTCTCTCTCTTTGTCTCTCCCTTTCTTCTCTCTCTCTTTGCTCAGCTAAGAACCTTCTCTCTCTTTGTTTATCTTTTAACTCCATTTTCCTCAATTGTAGTTTAAGTTTTTCTGCCTCTACTGCACTTGTCTGTTTCTCTGACACACCTAAGTGTTTGCGTACCTCCCTTACAATTTCAGCTTTATCTTTGTCCATGGTTAAACCCAAATCTAACTTATTTGCTAGTTCTAAAAGTATGGCCTCTTTCTTTCCTTCTAAACGTTCTTGGGAAATTTGAGAATCATCTTCAAATCCCAGAACCACAATTTTAAGAGGCATTTCTCTCACTTGTAATTTAATCAACCACATGTCATCGAAAGTAAACAAAGTGTCTCACCTACGTTTTATTTAAAGATCTAGGACACTAACCGCAAGTGTCTAAATCTACTCGGTTTTCTCGTGTCCCAAATCTATTCAAATCTGTCCAAATCTCAGACTGGATTTGTCTAAATCTGTTCAAATCATGAATCCAAGACCTAAACTGTTCAAATCCTGGTGACAAACCCCCCATACTGTTACAAAATGGGGTAAACCCCTCCGTTAATTTAAACCAGCAATACAGATAAGATTCAGCCCGTGCTGTAATCTGTTAAAATTCGAGAGGCAAAGATCTATCTGCAAAAGTCATTATTTAAAGTAAAAATTAACAACGTTATTCTTTAAGTCTAACAGAGAATATCAACAACTATGTTCCCCCCCCCCAACATTAATCCGATAAAAAAATCCCGATTATGATTTACAAAAAAAAGTTTCAAAACCAGTCAGCTTTGCAGAGTTTCTTCTGTTGATTTTTCTGCCTTCCTTTCTGTTTCTTAGGGATTCTGCTTCACAGATCTTTGAGAGATACAAGTAGCTTTTAGACAGCAGTTCTGCTGGCAGTCTGTACTTGTTGGGTGACTTGCTGCTCTTTGTTGCTCTGGCTAATTATTCAAAATGTCTGATATTTATACCCCAAAACATTGGATTGTTTCATTGGTTTTAATATTGTCAAAATACGAAATTCAAACTTGATTGAGTTTGGTATCTTGGAGCGTAATTTAAACTGATTGGCCAAATTTGAATTTGTTGTCCCATAGCAATATAGCTACTGCTAGCTGTCCAACCAAATGTTACGTTTTAAATTTTCTAGTATTTTGTTTGCTTGCTAAGTCCTTGCCAGCCTTTCAACTCTCAATGTAAAGTACACCTACAATTTCATAACACTGTAGATAATAGCAACATAAAGATCAAAGTCAAAAGCTCTGCAAACTCCTCCCTGGCTTCCCAGAGAATCCTAAAATAAATCTCATCCAGCCCAATGAATTTATCTATTTTCACACTTTCCAGAATTGCTAACACCTCCTCCTTGTGAATCTCAATCCTGTCCAGTCTAGTAGCCTGTATCCCAGTATTCTCCTCAATAGTTGTTGAGTGCAGTATATTACTGAGTGTGCTTTGTTATTGAGTGCAATGGTTTACTGGGTGTGGTATATTACTGAGTGCAGTATGTTATTGAGTGTGTTATATTGCTGAGTGTGGTACGTTACTGAGTGTAGTACAGTACTGTATATGGCTGAGGGTGGTATATTATTAAGTGCAGTATATGGATGAGTGTCTTGTAAGTAGCTGAGTGCAGAACAAGGTTCCCCAGTCTAAGGATATGGACTGGACCTTTTAAGACATCAATATGGAGTATTATGTTTGCCCAGAAAGTGGTGACCCTGTGGAATTCTTTGCCACAGGAAATTGTGGTGGCCAAAACATTAAAGACTTTCAAGGTCCTCCTTGATATAGCTCCTATGACAAAAGGAAAAATGGAGAGAATGTGGAAACCGGAGACTGGGTTGGATGAGCAGCCATGGTCATATTAAATGGCAGAACATGCTCAAAGGGCCAAGTGGCGTACTCCTACTCCTTTATTCTATGCTTCTATTTCTGTGCGTGGTATATTGCTGACTGTCCACGTGATGATCTCAAATAATTTTACATGTTATAATAGCCGGGCTCATGGTGTGATGAATCTGCATAGACTTGAAGCTCCATATATTAACACACAACAACCTATTTCATGTTGACAAAATGATTTTGTACACACATCACACTTTTCTCATGGAAGAAAGATGGTCCAGGGGATTGCCAGTCACTATTGCATTCCCATGGCAACACTCTGACCAATGTCCAGCTGCCTGTCTGAAAATGAAGCTGGATAGTGAACCCATCTTACAGTCTCTCCATGCTGAAACAAAAAATGCTGGTGATCACAGCAGGTCAGGCAACATCCATGAAGAGACAGCAAGCTAACATCTCGAGTCTAGATGGGCAGCACGGTGGCACAGTGGTTAGCACTGCTGCCTCGCAGCGCCAGAGACCTGGGTTCAATTCCCGCCTCAGGCGACTGACTGTGTGGAGTTTGCACGTTCTCCCTTTGTCTGCGTGGGTTTCCTCCGGGTGCTCCGGTTTCCTCCCACAGTCCAAAGATGTGCAGGTCAGGTGAATTGGCCATGCTAAATTGCCCGTAGTGTTAGGTAAGGGGTAGATGTAGATGTAGGGGTATGGGTGGGTTACGCTTCGGCGGGGCGGTGTGGACTTGTTGGGCCGGAGGGCCTGTTTCCACACTGTAAGTAATCTAATCTAATCTAAACTCTTTATCAGAGCTGAAGTGAAGTGTGGACGGGACAGCATTTATGCAATAGTAGGGGATAGGTGGAGTGCTGGAGTGTTGATAGTTCAGATTAAGTGATCGGAATGTGAGATTGGCAGAACAATGATGTGTCTAATTGCTAGATTGGGAAGAATAGACAGTCCCACTGGGGTGGGGGAGGGGAGAAAGGACATGGTGACAGAGATTGTAACAAGCAAAGCTAAAAGGGAGAGAATTGGTTTACAATTCGAAGGTGTTGAACTCAATATTAAGTCCAGAAAGTTGTAAAGTGCCTGTTTTGAAGATGAGATATAGCTCATCCAGTTTTCGCTGTGATGTGCTCCTGGTTACTCACCAAGCAGCAAACTCTGTTCCTATTGGATTAAGTGCTGTTCTTTTGATCAACCCTGTTTCTTGCATCCTAGTCCTACTGTATTTGAGATGAAAAGTTTCATCTTGTATTGTTTTTGTATTGATTGGAAACAGTTGGACCTCGTTAACTAGGAAATCCTTGATTGGGGTTGTTAACCTGGGCCAATCAGGAAAGCCCTGGCTGACTGATATAACCAGGAGATTCAGAGTCTCTTCAGTTTAGGGGACTGACTCTGTGCTGGCTGGTGCTACAGTCAGTATGTTACTGTTGGTGTGGGGAAACCTGATTCCTGAACTGGCTGAATCATTTAGCCAGTTTGTTAACTGGCATTCCTTTTAGTGAGGACTGATTGTTAAACTCCTGATGCTCACAATGTGTTTCAGGTGAATCTCAGTTCTCATTAGGGGATTGTTGTTTCCCTGGCTGGTTACAGCCTGTGTGTTACTCTTTTCTCTTTTCTTTTTTTTTTTGAGAAAATAACAATGTTCATTTTGTGGTAGGGCTTAGCCCTTGGACTCTAGTTTTCTTTGTTTTTTGTGTAAGTGTCTTCACTGTTTTTGGTGGTTGGACTGAGCCCTTGTGGAAGAAATACATTTCACTAGAGAAGCTGTTCCTGTGGGGAGGCCTAGCCCTGGGACTGGGCCTCTGAAGATTGAACACCTGTGTGTGTGTGCTGGGAGGTGAGCAATTGCTGTATCCTGGAGTTTGGTTGAAGACCTTGCCTTCAGGAATGGACCAAACCCCTGTGAGTTAACCGCACCTGTACAATGTACTATGTTCCTATGAGTGGGCCTGGTTTTCCAAGGCTGGGCCAGGACTCCACAGAGACTGAACACCTGTGCAGTGGGGTGTGTATTTGCTGCCTTCGGGAGTCGACTCTGCCCTTGGTTGTGGATCCTTTTTTTCTAGTGGTGGACTCTGCAGTTTGGAGTGGACTCCATTTTGGACAATGCACCTTGTGAAATGGAGTGGACTCCATTCCTGGGAATGGACTTTATATTTGAAGACTCTATATTTGGACTGTGGACCAGAAAGGACTCTGTTTTTATGTAATTAACTGTTTTGTGTTGTTTGGGTCTATCAGCTGCACTGTCTTGCGTGTCTCTGGGTCTGGCAGGTCTTACTGTGAGCTGGGAGGCTCCTGGGTTGTCCTGAAAGCTGTCACCCTGAGATCCGGAGGGTGGGTAGGCCATCCTGTGAACCTGAAGGTTGGTAGGCTGTCCCGAAGGCCTGAGGGTGGGTAGGCCACTCTGATGCCAGTCACCCTGAGAGCCAGATGGTGGGTAGGCCGTTCTGAGCGCTGTCGTCCCGAGAAGGGGTAGTCGGGACGGGCTGTCCTAGAGGTGGTCGAAAGGTGTGTCAGACCAGCCGAGAGCCAGAAGGCGCGTAGGGGCAGACTGAGATCCGGAAGGCTTGTGGGCTACCCTGCACGCTGTCGTCCCAGGGAAGGGGACGGGCTGTCCTAGAGGTGGCCGGAAGGTGTGCCAGGATAGCCCACTGGCAGGACGGTGCATCGGGGTGGGTGAGAGCCCAATGGTACGTAGGGGCAGACCGAGAGTCAGAAGGCGGGTAGCCGTCCTCAGCGCTGTCACCCCGGGCAGGTACCGGGGCGGGCTGCCCCAGAGGTGGTCGAAAGGTGCTGAGGGTGGTTAGTGAAGCCGGAAGCTGGGTAGGCCGTCCTGACCGCTGTCACCCTGGGCGGGTACCGGGGCGGGCTGCCCTAGAGGTGGTCGAAAGGTGTGTCAGGGCAGACCGAGAACTGGAAGGGGCATGGGGTGGACCGAGAGCCGGAAGGTACATAGGGCGGGCTGTCTTAGAGTGGCCGGAAGGTGGGAGGGACGGGGACTTGCTGGGTCTGTATTGTACACTGTTTATGTAACTGGGTTGGCTTTTATGTACAAATGTCATTGTCGCTGACCTTTATATGTGGAACTGGGATTTGGGGTTTGTCCTCCTCTCCCTATAAACTGTTTGAATGGTAGGGTTTGGTGCCTAGCTTTGCTGCTCCTCTCCCTTGTAAAATTGCTGTTGTAAACAGCTGTAAATGTTAACTGTTTTTTGTAAACTGTGTTTTGTAATTTGGTTAATAAAATAAAAAAAAATATAACCAGGAGATTCAGAGTCTCTTCAGTTTAGGGGACTGACTCTGTGCTGGCTGGTGCTACAGTCAGTATGTTACTGTTGGTGTGGGGAAACCTGATTCCTGAACTGGCTGAATCATTTAGCCAGTTTGGTAACTGGCATTCCTTTTAGTGAGGACTGATTTTTAAACTCCTGATGCCCACAATGTGTTTCAGGTGTAACTCAGTTCTCATTAGGGGGTTGTTGTTTCCCTGGCTGGTTACAGCCTATGTGTTACTCTTTTTTTTGAGAAAATAACAATGTTAATTTTGTGGTAGGGCTTAGCCCTTGGACTCTAGTTTTCTTTGTTTTTTTGTGTAAGTGTCTTCACTGTTTTTGGTGGTTGGACTGAGCCCTTGTGGAAGACATACATTTCACTAGAGAAGCTGTTCCTGTGGGGAGGCCTAGCCCTGGGACTGGGCCTCTGAAGATTGAACACCTGTGTGTGTGCGCTGGGAGGTGAGCAGTTGCTGTATCTGAGTTTGGGTGAAGATCTTGCCTTCAGGAATGGACCAAACCCCTGTGAGTTAACTGCACCTGTACTATGTTCCTATGAGTGGGCCTGGTTTTCCAAGGCTGAGCCAGGATTCCACAGAGACTGAACACCTGTGCTGTGGGGTGTGTATTTGCTGCCTTTGGGAGTCGACTCTGCCCTTCGTTGTGGATCCTTTTTTTAGCGGTGGACTCTGCAGTTTGGAGTGGACTCCATTTTGGACAATGCACCTTGTAAACTGGAGTGGACTCCATTCCTGGGAATGGACTCTATATTTGAAGACTCTATATTTGGACTGTGGACCAGAAAGGACTCTGTTTTTATGTAATTAACTGTTTTGTGTTGTTTGGGTCTATCAGCTGCACTGTCTTGCGTGTCTCTGGGTCTGGCAGGTCTTACTGTGAGCTGGGAGGCTCATGGGTTGTCCTGAAAGCTGTCACCCTGAGATCCGGAGGGTGGGTAGGCCATCCTGTGAACCTGAAGGTTGGTAGGCTGTCCCGAAGGCCTGAGGGTGGGTAGGCCACTCTGATACCAGTCACCCCGAGAGCCAGATGGTGGGTAGGCCGTTCTGAGCGCTGTCGTCCCGAGAAGGGGTAATCGGGACGGGCTGTCCTAGAAGTGGTCGAAAGGTGTGTCAGACCAGCCGAGAGCCAGAAGGCACGTATGGGGCAGACTGAGATCCGGAAGGCTTGTGGGCTACCCTGCACGCTGTCGTCCCAGGGAAGGGGACGGGCTGTCCTAGAGGTGGCCGGAAGGTGTGCCAGGATAGCCCACTGGCCGGATGGCACATGGGGGTGGGTGAGAGCCCAATGGTACATAGACCGAGAGCCAGTAGGCGGGTAGCTGTCCTCAGCACTGTCACCCTGGGCAGGTACCAGGGCGGGCTGCCCTAGAGGTGGGCGAAAGGTGCTAAGGATGGTTAGTGAAGCCGGAGGGTGGGTAGGCCGTCCTGACCACTGTCACCCCGGGCAGGCTGCCCTAGAGGTGGTTGAAAGGTGTCAGGGCAGACCGAGAACTGGAAGGGGCATGGGGTGGACCGAGAGCCGGAAGGTACATAGGGCGGGCTGTCTTAGAGTGGCCGGAAGGTGGGAGGGACGGGGACTTGCTGGGTCTGTATTGTACACTGTTTATGTAACTGGGTTGGCTTTTTATGTACAAATGTCATTGTCGCTGACTTTTATATGTGGAACTGGGATTTGGGGTTTGTCTTCCCCTCCCTATAAACTGGTTGAATGGTAGGGTTTGGTGCCTAGCTTTGCTGCTCCTCTCCCTTGTAAAATTGCTGTTGTAAACAGCTGTAAATGTTAACTGTTTTTTTGTAAACTGTGTTTTGTAATTTGGTTAATAAAATATTGTAAACAGGAGAGGTCCAGGCAGCGGGCTGTGGAGGGGGTCGTTAGGGCCAACTGCCTGCCCCTCTTCCGGGGTTACGTTAGAGCCCGGGTGTCCTTGGAGAAGGAGCACGCGGTGTCCACCGACACCCTGGAGTTGTGACTGGCCACTCGAGTGTTTCCTTCCCTTTGGAGATTGGATCATTTTGTGACTGTGACTCTGTGTGCACATGTGCAAGGACTCTCCCTGGTGCTGCATGGGGCCTGCCTCACTGCTGCTGCTTGGGGCCCCTCCCCAGGACCTCCACCGCTGCTGCTGCTGCTGTGGGCTGAGGAGAGGCCTGCCTCCACCTTCGCTGCCTGGGACTCTCCTTGGGGCCCCTCCCCAGGACCTCCACTACTGCTGCTGCTGTTGCCTGAGGCCCACCTCCACC